>NW_020455503.1:48453-237157 GCF_003342845.1 Nothoprocta perdicaria
TTTTTTTTTTTTTTCTGACTATATGAAAGATATGATGAACCCAAAAGAAAAAAAGTCTAAATCTTATTCCGGCTGTAAGAGACTCCTTCTGATTGAGAGGAACAACCTGCATTTGTCTGTTTGGGAAGGAAAGAGAGATCTGGATGCCCAGTGAGATGCTGAAGGGAATCTCATGCTGCGTTTCAGGCACATGTCATCTGCCACAGGGTTTCTTTCTAGAAATATCACTGCTCCTTTGGGCTACTTTCTTGCATAGTTTCTTGCAAGAGTTTCTTGAAGAGAAACTCCGATTTAGAGTGTCAAATCAAAAGAATGAAATACCATTTCATTTGTTAAGAAATATTTTTTCATATAATATGGAAAATGGTGTGTTGAAGGACAGTATTCAAGTATTTATAAACACAGATGTAATTAACACTATAATCTGTATTAAAGCAAAACTGTCTGAAGAGAATACTTGTTCCTTCCATGAGCTCTATGAGGGTGAGTAATTCAAGCACAGAGTGCCAAGGACAGCTTGTGGAATCAAATATTAATTAAATCTCTTTTGCATTTACAGCTGGTGGCATGCTATTTTTTTGTTTGTTTGTTTTGCTTATTTTTTTTTAATCTTATCTTCATACTCTGTATTTAAGTGTATAACTAACATACTATTTGCCTTGTGATACTACAGGTTAGAACCTATTAGTACTAGCTAGTTTAAATCTTAAATAGAAAACGAAAAATTCAAGGAGGGTGGTCGTACAAGGTGAAAACTCATCAGAAAAAAATAGACATAATTTCTAAAAGAAAATTAAAAAGGAGAGGTTTCCACAGTTTGTGTTACATAATTTTAATGTTCATAATTAAATTCAAAAAAATCATCTGACCATTAAATGATACAGTACACCATAGGTATATGTTAAGTTATAATATTTGAATACAATTGTTTCCAGTAAAGCCTAGACTTTAAAATTAGATTTACACTTAATGTACAATGGTGCAGTGAAATTTATGATTTATCAGTAGAGGAATTATAAAACACTTCAGGATCTGTGTGATTCAAATGAAAATACATCACATGATTTAGAGAGCTGTGAGCTGATACTAACAAAAAACTCTTGGAATATATTTAGATTGCCTTGCAATTAGAAATGATCTCATGCTCCTTCAAGCTCTCACCGAGACTTATTAGCAAAAATTCTTTTAGTTTCACACAAAGTAAGCTTTTAAGATATAATTCTTCAAAATCCTTGTCACTCTTTCCATGCATAAAATTAAAGTATATATTTGCATTCCTCAAATGCAAATTGAGTAACACAGATCCTCATCCTGATAGCTATGGTGTTATGTTATCTTGTAAGCAAGCATAAATCTTTCGTTCAGCTCTCGTTTTTTACTTTTTTGGTTTTTTTTCTATATATGTCCAGTTGATGTATGAGGCAATGACTAATTTTCTGAAATATCATAAGAGGGCATAAAATGGAAAAGCTTGCTGCAATGTGTTCTGAAAGTTGTTTTAAATCCTAAAATACATATTCATTGCAAAGAAACTCATATTCTTGAAAGCATTTGCATTTTTTTTCTGTGCTACCAAGAAAATCAAATGAAGGGTGGAGAGTGTTGCATGCTTGAGTGTTTGCATTCCAGCCTTAGGAATATCTTGATCGTGGGTTACTAAGTTTTTTAAAAAATATGACCAATGTTTGTGCGTCTCAGATTATTAACTTTGTGTATTAAAAAAAAAAAAAAAGAAAAATCAAACCAGCATAGTCATAGAGATAGCATTTAAGTAATTGCATATATTCAATTTCTTATGAACATTACACATTAATATTGTGACATGCAATTGTCTTTTACACATGTGTACGCATCTTTTGAGAATTTATATTAATTAGGAATTAAAGTTTCAAAGCAAACTTTTTCAAGAAAAAAATCTATTTTGCAGACTTTATTGAAACTGTGAAAACACTTCCCAGTTCTTTCTACAATAAACACTATTTCTTATGCAGACTTGAGCTAGCTGTTCTCAGCACATAAAGGAAAGGGGATTTTTAAATTTCATTTGCAAATGTGTTATCTTCACCATCCAGGTGTGATTTTCTGTTAATTTTGCATATCTATGTCCAACAGGTGAAAGAAACTACTTTACTGATATGATACCACCTTTTAAGTGCCTCATCCTCTGTAGGAGCTATGTGGCCATTTTTCATATTGATGTTTTCATGTATACTTTTATATATGCTGAGCATCTTTTCAGATTCAGACTTTTCTTAAAGCAAAACAGTGTGTGGGAGAAGCACAGGGAGATCCTGCAAATCACAGCAAATAAGTAGCTCTTCTTTTTATTGTTTCTTTTTTTTAATATATTTACTTTAACTGCTTTTAGGAGACTTCCAATTCATGAGGCCACTTGTCTTTGTGCTAGAGGATGAAGCATTATCAGGCGTTTGTTCATGCATCCGTTTCACCCTCTCTTGGAGAGGGTGCTTTCTTCTGGTTTCATACTCTAATATTTTTGACTCCTTCATAAGATCTCAATGCTGTTTTGTTAATTATGTATCTTAATACATATGTAATATTACATTTTTAAAAAGTGATGTTTAGTCATTAGGTGACTTAAGTTTCTGAAGGAAAATCAACTGAAATTATGTCACTTATTATGACAATATTAAAAAAAAATCCCAGGTTTAGTATCAATTGGAATCTCTTATTTGTTCCTGTGAAAACGTGTGTAGCATACCTTTGAGAGTGACTTGTAGTTGAGATTGGGGAAATGGGAGGAAATTAAAGTCTTTCTTTCATGAACCAAATATGAAGACTACATATTAGAAATAATCCTCAAATGGGGAAATGCAAGTTTCTACTGTCTGTAGTTAACTACCATTTTCTACAGAAATATAGAAGATTTTCTATATTCTCTCTATATATTATCTTTCTATCTTCTATCTCTCTATTTATAAATAAATATTATCTTCTTTCTCTAGAAGATAAAGATACTTGCAGATTACTGCCTGCCAGGGTTAATGTCAACAGCAACAGTTATCTTTTTTTTGTTTGTTTGTTTTCACTTGGTTTTACTTTCAAAGCTTGAACAATTTGTCACACAATTTTACTGAGAAATTTTTGCATTGGATGATTATGTAACAACAGAAGTTTGTATTCTTGTACATTTCTGCTTGTACATGCAATTCAGTGAGCTAAAATCTTACTTAATATAATTTAAATTTTCTTCAGATCAGCATTATTCAGTGAATATGTTCATGTAAAAATATCTACCACTAATCCAAAGCACTTCACATTTGTTTTCTTAAACTATTTATAATATTAACTGTTTTAGACTGTGTCTTTTATAATTTTGATCTAGTGAATTCTGAATTGATAAAGAATTAGGGAATCATTGTAAGAAGTACCTTCAGAAACAAAAAAAAGCCACATTTCCTGTCCTAAATGCTTGCATAATCTAGTGGAGGATTATAGAAAATGTGTTAGGCAGCAGAGCTGTGTAGGCAGGCAGGATAGATGGTCTATGAAAGAGTGAAATGCCTGTAAAATCAACATGTTTTGCATAAAAATGGGTTGTCTTTGCTTGCCAGCTGTCTCATCATTATCAGATAACAGAGCGCCCAATTCGTTTTGGCAGAGTCTTCAGGGAGAGTTTGTAAGAGAACGCGGCAGAGGCTTTATGGAGTTTGACAGGTAGCTCTACAGAGGCATGACTGCATGAGAAGGCTCTGTGGTTCTTGCAAGAAGCAGTTTCTCGCAGTGGTTCTTGCAGAAGTGGTTTCTGGCATTGCGTGCTCTATGTCTTACACAGAGTTGCTCAGTTGCACGGTATTCAGCTGGAGGTATCGCTGCCCAGGCTGGGACTTGTGGTTGAGGCCTTGCAGCACTCATCTTCTGCCTACGTTCCCTGGAAGCAGATGGCTCATGCGCTTGGACGCAGAGCCTTATGTGTGGAATTCACACCAAGCCACCAGGATTTTGATGTGTATCGTGATGGGAGAGCATGCTGCAGTAGATAATCTTATTATACCATTTTTATACTCTCCAAACCATGGACTTGATGTGTTTGAGAATCACCAAAGCAACATCTATCTTAGAAGACCCATGAAGAGATCCATAAACCTTAATACATTGATTCAGGGGCTACTAAATAAATGAATTTGTGTTCATATTTGTGTATTTAACAAGTGGTGCAAATCTGTGATGATGTATAGACAATATAATTTTAAAATGAGTAAATACAATTACTAATTTTTAGAAATGCAATAGGTTACAGTGTATATTTGCACTTTCTTACTGATGTACAGTGCACATCCATGCGTATATGTATGTATGAGAGAACAATCAAAAGTCAACATAAAGATGAGAAATTGTTGGAAACAGAAGGCTAGTTCACTTAAACACATACTCCTGTCAACTGCAGCAGAATAAATATTCTTGATACACTTTCATTTTTAATTATATATGTGTGTATATGTATATGATGGCCTTAGAATATTTGCTGCCTTCTTTGATGACTAGCATCTTAGCATACACACTGCTGAGAAAAGAAGGTTTTTTTTAATGGGAAATTAGTACAATGCAATTTCAGGTAGCAGCTATTTTATTACTGATGATCGTACTTAAATCCTAGGGTATTATTATGATCTTTGTGTCTTCGTTGTATTTTTATGGCTTTAATATATACCTAAGTCTCAGTGTACATGAATGCTCATGTAAATTGCATATGTAGATATTTAACTGACAATTAGAATGTGTATGGCATATCTTCATCTTGCTGTATTTCTGAGATATGTTTTTACAGGTGTTTATTCCACCATGCTATCACTTCTACTTCACGTGGGGCGCCATTCACTCTTGAGTAGCAGCAGGATCACAAACTGAAGCTGATGGAGGACAGAGGGCAAAGACAAGTGTTCTCCTGAGTTCCCTACTTGCCTGATAGCTCTTTTCTTTATATTTTGTTTATATCAAAACTAGTAACAGGCAAGTCATATCTCTGTCAAACAGTGTTTTCCTTGGTCACTCTGTCCCTGGGTTAAGGATCACTGCCCACTACAAGTTTTTCTGGAGGAATTAATTAGTCAGAATTCCTATTTTTTCTAAAGGAAATGATTTGGCCTACAACACTTAAAATACTTTGCTATGAGTTATCAAATCATATAAATTTTCTAACTCTCATGCATTTCTGAAAGCGATTTGTAGTCTGTGATTTATAATTCATCAGCAACAGCAACCTCATAATGGCAAAGTCTATACATGCATACATGTTGAATATATGTGAAACCTCATTTATAAAAGAGTTCAAAACCTCAAGCATATGTAAAATGTACCTTCTGACAAGCTGCTCTTACAATCTGCTGCAGATTTGATGTAGATATTTCCATGGGTTGATTGCATGTGATGATAGAACATGTAAACACTTCAGGGCAGCTGCCTTCTCCTGCACATCAGGTTTTGAAAGGAAATTTCCTTCATACTTTAGAAATCATCTAAGAGCTCTGATTTGTTCTGTGCAGTTATGATATCTTGAATATGGTATTAAAAATGAAAATATAAATATAAACCAGGATTTCCAAGGAAACTTGGAAACCAGGATTGTAGAACAGTACTGAACAAAGCTGTCTTATTTCTTTTCCCTTGCTGACCTTGCAAAGTAGAAACCTGTTGTACTGGAAACTGTGTGTAGTGATGTTCTCCTGCTCTTGCAGCATTCACAAGGTGGTTTATGCCTCAGTGTTGGACCAACAGGTCTCTCTCCTGCTGACAGGATCATTCCTGCTTGGAGAAGCTCGTAGGTACTGCTTCTCCCCCAGCCCTTCCTCACGATGGGATCCTTCTCTCTCTGCTATAACCCATTACCATTCTTTCATAACTCAGTCTGTATTAAATTCACTTCCTGTTAGCTTTGAATTTGCAGGGTTTACAAGATTACCTTTAGGCCAGTGTTTGTAAATCTGGATCTGCACGGACACTGCTTTTTTACTGGCTCATACTGTAGTAATTGTAGTTGACTTTTCTAGTTGACAATTCTAGTTTGAGAGCTTCTGATCTGCTGTGGTGTTGTGGCACTGTCTGACAGTTTGATTCTGCTTCAGGTTATGGCATGTAGGAAGCGAGAGATCAAAATTGATGAACTGATGCTGTAATTTCACTTGTGTTTTTTTTTTTTTTTTTTTTTGTCTTTTGGTTTGGCACAGCTGGCAAGGTCAGAGTAATATGTAAGTGTATGATGTTAGCCATCACAGAAGCATCATAAACAACCTGTTTTCAGCTGTCAGTTCATGAACAATAATTACTTGCTGGTTTTCTAACCCTGTTATTCGTTACTTATTGGAACTAATTTAACTTTAGAAGAATATTCAGGCTGTATAGGATTCACCTTGCAAGCTTACATACCCTCAAATATTGACAACTTTGTAAAGTCAGAAGTCTGAAACAACTTTTTTCGTTTAAACTCTTTCCTCCCCTGGACCCGGGGGAGCACAGGACCCCTTCCTGTTCTCCTTGTCTTAAGTCTTGAGCAATACAACACTATGTAATACACTATTATTGCATTTCATTCTTATTTGTACCATTCAAGTATGAACTGTTCTACTGGCTCTGCATTTTCTGCGTTTATGTAAATATAATGTAAAGTCCAATGTCTTGAGAGTGCTAGAAGAAAAGAACCTACAAGTTCTTCTTCTTATTCCATTTGTATCCCTGAATGTCACATTTATCACTTGGAGGTACTGACAGCCCAGAACTCCATGGAGCAGGACTGGGATCTGTCACAGCTCCACATTCATGCAGTTGAAGTCCTTGACACCCCTTTAGCTCAAGATTATTTTCAGCTGTGATTTCCTGGGTAAATCCCATAATCTTTTTCTGCTTCTATATCCATAAAACAAGATTAAAGAGGTTTACTTTAGCACATAAGCATAGTGTTAGTCCTGCAAGAATTACAATAATTGCTCAAAAAACATGCCAACGCTTCTGCAAGAAATGACAGGTCATCTTCATCTAAAGTTTCACATAGATGAAAAAAGGATCTTCCTTTGCCATGACAAATATATGACATACTGTTAATGACTTTTGAGATCTGTTACTAAGATTATGACAAATCACACTACTTGTTTCTGAAATTCGCTTTCAGATTAACGTTATTCCAACCTGTTTTTCGTTGTTTCTGGAGGATTTTCTTTTTTGGTGCCTTATATCTGTTTTCCTCCCCATTACTTTAAGAACAAGATAATTTCAGAGGCCTACACGTATGGATGCATAATTTTTTCAGTGTATTAATTTCTGCAGCAATGCCTATATACCTTAACTAAGAGTGAGCCACCTGTTTCGGAAATGAAGCCAGTGGGGAAGAGTTGGGATGTTCCTTCTCACATTCTTAACATTTTCTCTTCTTAGATATTTTTGTTCTTTATCTCAAGAGGCAGAGAGAAATTCCACTTCAGCTTTGTTGTACTAATTTATGTATTAGCAAGAGGAATTCCTCAAACTTTTTTTTTATATAATGCTGAACATAAAAATTCAGAAAGCATTAGGTGTCTTGCTGTTTGCTGGCTTAGAATTGCCTGAACTGAGGGAGTCCTCCAGGGCTCCATGTATTTCCAATAGAGAGATGAGCAGCTGTGAAGCTCTCCTAGGTGCAACCCCTTCCCTAGTTGGCTGTGGAGAGGACCCGCTTCATCCAAACGTCTATATTCAGTGCCAGATTTAAGGAGTGCCCTCCTGCCTGCTGCTCTGAAAGGGATAATGGTATTTTTGCATTGTCCTTGGTGATTAGAGGCTGCTTCTGCCATGGCTGTGTGGATCTGTGGCTGCAGGAATACGGCGTTTTCCATGGTCTGCGCCTGTGCTTCTTGGGGTTTTGTAGACTGGCCTTGCTAAGCGGTACCGCCACTGACATTGCAATGTAACTGGCCAGTTGGCTTTATGCCTAAGATTAATGTAGCATTAGACAGAACAAAAAAAAATGATGGAGGATCATGGCTGTGATCAGGTGTGCCTATTTAAAGAAAAGAATGTTTCAACCAGCTTTTAAAAAGAGAAACAAAAAATCTTCTGTTTGAGAAGTAGTTGAAAGGTGCTTAAGTCTGTGCTCATGAACTTCCTTTTTTTATCTACTGCTCAATATAAAAAATAAATATCTATTTTAGAAGTTGTTTTTCCCTTCTGCAGTCCATGGATTTTTACCCGAAACATTCACAGCCTCTCTGAGAGGAAAGTAAAGGCTGTGGCAGTGATTGCTGTGAGGAAATATCAAGGTTAGGGGAAAAAAAATCTCTGTATGAACAGAAATGCAATTGTTGCTTGGTATAATGCAGTTTGGAAATATGTTTTGGAATATAAAAGAACATGAGTGAATATAGGGGCATCCCACACACTGGTTTGTGTCCCTGAATGTAGCATCCAGTGAGATAAGTATACGTTTACAAGTACTTACAATGCAAATATTCACAATTATGTATATCAAATGTAGCTATAATCTTTAACAAACGTATACTAATTTTCCACCTTTTTATTTTGCATATGCACGTAATGTTCTGTTCATTATACCTGCACTCATTTTTACTGGTTTTATCTGGAAGTACTTTCCTGCTTAAAATGAAATAATGATTTTTTTTAATAGAGTCTACATCAGTATGAAATTTTTATTGTTTTTAGGGGCCTTTGTCATTGCTGGGGTTGCTTTTTAAAAAAGGAAGTTAGATAAATTGTTCTTATATTGGTAGTGAAATGGAAAAAAAAATGAACCAAATTCAGCCATGCATTAACTGTATTGATTTCAGTCTGTTCATCTTTATTTTGGCATATTATGTCCAGGCTGGTAAATCACTGTGCATTTATGTACTTGACAAATAAGTCTCCACAGGTCTAGAAGAGCTATCATACTGTCCTTATCTGAAACACTTCTATAAAGAGAACAGTCAAGCAAAGGAAGAAATCATTGTGCTAAAGCTTGTAGAATACTTTTTCTGCAAGCACTGAAAATAACAGATTAACTGTACACATCTGTATTTCATGGGAAAGAGGTATATCAGTGGTGAAAGTGGCAAAAACTTAAATGTTTTTAACCCTTTGGCTATCTTAGTGTTTCTGAGCACTCAGACACAGAAAGGGATGAGAGTGTTTTTGAAAGCAGGACTGATTTCTGGGGGGAAAAAGTGAAAATGTGAGAGTGGTGATGGGCATTATATTACTTGTTTTTCACTGACTTTCAGTCTTCCAAGTTACCTTCCTAAGCCGTTCTTCCACTGTGCTTTTTTTCAGTAGCCATATTTTCATCAATGGCGATGGTCAGGGATAGGCTGGATCTTTTTGGATTTGGAAAGGGCTTCAGTGGGAAGGGATATGGGTAGCCTGCCCTGCATCTCCCACCGAGCTGGAGAGCACCAGGGCAACTCCTAAAAGCTGTTTAAGGGGTGCTCTTGAACTTGTTCTTGGAAAGGATAAGATCTCATGTTGGATGAGGAACTGCGAGGCACTGTGGATGCAGGAGGTGGAAGTGACGTTCAGGAGGAGGATGGACAAGTACATGGAATCCAGATGGATTTTAAAGATGCTTTGGAGCATGGGTACCAGGGGAGTTTAATGGAGGAAATATAAAGTGGTAAAGCTAAAAACCACGTTCAGTTTGAATCTAAATCCTTGTATAAAAGGTGTTACAATTCTGGTTTCTGCTCCATGACTTATTTCTATCCTGCAATAATAGGACTAGAAGAGGGAAAGCTAGTCAAGTATCCTACAGGTGAAGGAAGTGGGAATAAAGTGTTGAAACTACAGGGCTTTCTCTTTCTCCCTCTCTTTCTTTCTCTCAAATTACAAAAATGGAGGCAAGAGATTTTTATGCTGAGTTAGATTAAGGCCAGCAAGCTCCAGGAAACTTCTGGAAAATGATTTAGTCTCCTGGAAACTGAGTGTAGAATAGGTCAGTCAATAATAATAATACTATATAAGGAAAATTATAAGTACTATATAAGTACTATATAAGTACTTATAATTTACTATATAAGTAAAATCCTTGAAGGCATAGTAAAGACTTTAAAAATAGCAGTGGACCACAAATTTATTCTGCTTCTTCTTTGCTTCCCCATTACAGGCATGCACACATATGAACATGTGCTAGCATTAGAAGGTTTTATACTGAAATAACAAAATGTCTTTCCTTTTTTAAGTAGAAATACAATTCAAGTGACTCACTGAGCTCAAGCAGTTCCGTATTGTTAGATAATTATAAAATGTAATCCTTTAAGAAAAAACAAAACAAGCCCAGAAGCCTTGATATTTTTTCCTGTTTTGGTTTTATAACAGGTGCTTGATAATGAACTCTTCTCTTGTAAGGATGAAAGTATTATTTAATGCTATTGTCTGTCATAAATTTAGCTTAAAAAAAACTTTTCTGCTATAACTACAGAGTCTTTAACTCGTTCAATTAAGCTCTGTGGACATTGCTGTTTCTCATTGCTATTTAAAAAAAATCCACTTCTATTTTAATTAAAAAGTTGCTATGGTTGTGCTAAACCTTACTTCAAATGTTTAGTGTGAAGCATGACATTTATTTAATGAAACACACTAGAAAATTGTGCTACTAACTTTAGAAAAAAAGACTTCTTTTTTTAAAGGAACTGTTAAAAAACTCTCCTGTCTCTTCATGTTGCTGTTTTCCATGTGAACCTCATGGGTGATGTAACAGGAGAAAGGAATGACAGAATTAAAGATTTATTGTGTTTTTCTTTTCCTCTCTTTTTTTCTTTCCTTTTTTTTTTTCCTCTTTTAATTAGATACTTCGGCAACATATATATATATATATATATAGGACAGTTAAGAGCTTGCTAGTTAACCAAAGATAGCCTATCCTTGCTTTTCAGAAATGGGTAAGGTAAGCACCCATCCACCCCTCTGAGGAAAGCTCGGCAATGACAGCTCTTTTGCCTCATAAATCAAACTGCTTAGCAGCTACTGCAGCACTTTTTCCCCCCCGTGAATCTCCTAAACCAAATTTGCTCAGTGCAATGGCATGAACATCAACTCTCCATCCGACTTCTTCTGTGTCACTGCAGTAATGAAGCAGAGCGAACAGCTCTTCTCAGCTTTTCCCTGCCTTGCTGCTCCTGCCCATGCTTCGCTTGATTCCTGGGTGTTTTGCAGATCCTGGGAACCTCCTGGACCCTTAAAATTTCTGGGAAGGAGATAGAAAATCTGTACTGTGTAGGCAGTATGGCTGGGGAAGAGTTATGTTTCTTACTATGGCCTCACAAATTTTAGGTGCTTAAGTCTTTATTTTTGGTTTGTGAATTCTCATGTGAAAGCTCTTTTTAGTTTTATCAGAAGCTACTGTATTACTCAAAAGATTGGTGGGATGTATAATCTATTAAAGTACATTTCTGAGGTAGTGTTATTCAAATTTTAGGTGAAAGGGAGTCACTGGTGAAAATTGAAACCCTTATATTGAGTTGATTGCAGAATCAGAATTAAAATATCCTGCCCTTTGTCCTTTCAGGAGATCCTCGAGCCTTTCACCTGCACCTTTTCTTCATAATACTCTAAGTTTCTTCTCTTTGTGTTTCATGATGCTATGGAGTTATTTGGCTTGAAGTTTGTAACTGCAGTTTGTCCCTTATTACCTCTCCTTCTTCCAGATCCCCTTGTTTTCCATCCTGAATCAACTCATTCATTGCTTTTCCTGGAGCTGTGTGTACTACAATCAAAGACACCCCCTGTATGTTTAAACTTCAGTTTGATAAAGACCAATCTGAAGTGTGGTGCAATGATGAGATGTGTTTGCATGACTTGGTGCACCTAAAGCACATCTAGTTGGCTACTGCTTTGAGACAGAAATGTATGGAAATGTATAGCAAAGACTATGGGCTTTGCTAATGTTTTTTAAAAGAAGTTATCTTTCAGACAAAAAATAAGATCTTGGCCTCAGGAAGAAAGGCTTGCCTTATCCAAATTGAAACACTTAAATCATATGTCTTTATGGCAGTGTTTTTAGTGTGGGATAGAAGCCTAGATCACCATAAGGAGCCTCCCTTCTAAGACCTGCAATATTCTTGCTTTGAACAACTATTGAAATGAAAACCTCCTGTTTTTAATTAAGGCTACACTGACAGCACCTCTTGTTTTGTGGACAAAACCTTTTGTTTAGTGGGCAGAATAAATTGGCACTCTTATTTACTCAAACAAATGCATATTTTATTTAACAAAAACAGTTTGTATGAGAAATGAAAACACGAGCATGTTCTTGAATATGTAGCAAGTGCTATTTAATCTTTCTTTCAATGAACAGACATGTTTTTTTTTTTTTGTCTAACCTCTTCTCCTTCCCCCCAAGTCCCTTCTCCCAAAGTGGCCCCAAAGCTAAGTCTTGATGTCTAAAAGCTTTATCTTATTTTATGTACGACTTCTGTGGCACTAGAAGATGTTCTTTTCACATATTTGCAGTCATGTTTACTAATAAGATACAAGCTCTGGACTATACATGAAGTTCTTTTTCTAGAGCAAAATCCAACACCTCCTTCTATTGGAGAACTGTAATTTTGCCCAGTGTTTCAGTCAGTACCAGAGTTTATAAATTCATTGATTGAAATTAAACACCCTAGCAACTGCAATGCTGTCAGTCACTCCAGCCTACCTCAGAGTTACTATTATTTTTTTTGAGACTGAGAAGCCTTCTTTGTGCCCTTGCAGTGTGGTGATAAGGTGTGTGGAAAAGCTGACAGAGGCCATTTTTAAGATGCATAAAAATAAGCAATTTGAAATATTTGGTGCAGTAAGGTCCTAAACTGATGTGCAAACCCAGTAGGACCTGAAAATCATGTCATTGGCTGGTGTGTATGCAGGTAAGACACTGAGAATTACCATTGAGGATCAATGGAAAACGAAAGCAGAGGACTTCCGTCACAGTCAGAGAAAAAAGCAAAACTTTCTTAGGAGCAGAAAAAGTATGCAGGGATGATTTCTGTAAATATCCTGTGCAATACAGCCTTGTTGTGTTCGCTTAAACAACAGTATAATGAGGCAGCCCTGGAGAACATCCGTATTTTGTAAATCTGCCGGTCTTGACTTCAGACATATGGATGCTTGTGTATCTCCAATTTTGTTGAGTGTGCAGCTTTTAGTGAGACGCTGACCTCTAATGTAAGCAAATTATGCTGTTCTGGATATCTGTCTCTTGCAGTAACAGTAGTAGTAGTGACTTAGTAGTATTGATAGGAGTAGAAGCTCTTGTCCTAGAAAATCAAGAAGCTCTGGTTCTAGACATAGTTGAAGAGATGCTGTGATTTTGAACACAGCTTTTCCTCTTCAGGCCTATTGAGTCCTCTTCTTTTCTTAGTCCTGAACCTGTTTTTTTTCGCACTTTAAAATCTTATCCTAAATCCTCCATTGGATTGCTCGTTGAGATACAGAGCTAAAAATTAAGCAGACTATAAGCATATTTGGAATAGTATACCCCTGTTTATAGAAGAATCATTCAGCAGAACTATTTGCTTTTAATCAGAAATTGTGCTGCAGTCGAGTGAACATATTGTCTTTGATTGTCTTGGTAAGATGGGGAATGGGCTTGGCCAGTGATCTCCTGTATGTTTCTGAAATAGGATTTCTGCATTTTTAGAAAGTGTTTGGCTGTACTCAGAGCAAAGGATGCTTCAGCTGTCAGGGAGGTCCCTTCAGGAAAGAGAAAGATTGTTTTTGAAACACTATATTGATAAAAAGGGAACTGAGGAGGAGAGAGCTGCAATGTTTGAAACAGTGAGAGTTACCTTCTCTTGAGGAGACTGCAAGAACATGGAGGGATGAACTATCAAAAAAAACCCCAAAAATACTCCTGGAAGGTTGTGGTGAGATTTTGGGGATGATTGAACAGTAGCAAGTGGTATTTGTGCCAGCTTCAAATAAAGCAACATATCACAACATCTTTATTCCTAAATCACATAAAATAGACTTTTAATAAGTCAGTTAAACTGTGGATACTGTAATATCATCAATTCCTGGAAATATCTTCTCGTTCTCTAAAAACAGTCATCTTGAAGAACTAAACAGGGCAAAATTACCTTTAACCTCCATGCATTATGCATTTGATATTTTTTTCCTAAGTAGTTGTCCTTGCTTCTACTGGTGTATGGAATATTGTTTTCTTCCTATCAAAGTCCCTAGAGCCAATCTCCTATTATTCTGGATTTTGCATGGCTCTGTGTAAACAGACACAGCCCTCTAAATGAGAATAGTGGTGATAAAACAAGTTGCTGAGGGTCCCAGGGAAGATGCTAAAATGGGACAAGTTAATGTGGAACCCACTAATGCCCATAGCCATTAAAATGGACAGCAATCTTCCTCCTGTTACAGAAAACAGCCTGCAATTTGCGTGCTACAAAAAGTGCCTCACTGCAATTCACTAAGGAATACCTGAGGGCACTCATTTAACCTTTAAAAGGTAACTAAGTTTGACTGACATTTTTTTTGTTTTCCTCTGGATTTTATCTTTTCCTCTGCAGTGGACTTTTTGGTATCTTTCCGGAAAGATCTTTCAGATCTTTCTTAAGGATTTGTTGGGTTGAAATATTCTCTGTTCTTCATTTACCTAGAAGTGTCTCTCAGGGTTTTCTTGAAAGCTGTAGCAGAGCTGTTTTAATTCCAGTGTCTCTGCTGGTCTATGTGTCTTTATTGAGAACTGAATGGCATCCTTGCAGCTTTAACTCTCAGTGGAAATGTTCAATTCTGCAGTGACCAATGAAATAGTGTGTGTTTCATAAGTTAGTGGGCAGTTGCATGTCCTGTTGCCATTCTGTAATCTTAAACTTTTTGTTAGTACCTGGAATTCTGACTTTAGAGAGTTCAGTGCCTCGATCTGCTAAAGTAGATGTATCTATGTGTGTGTGCCTGTGCACACATGCATCTATCTACACTACAGAGGTCTTATTCACTTCAGTGTTAACACTTCTGGCATAGATTTGATGGCAAAAACAGTAATCATAGGAAGTTAAAATTTTATTTCTTTACCTTTTGTTTTATTCCTTATGTGCCTGCATGATACTCACTTGGTGTGGTTACCCCTTATACAAAATAGCTGACACTTTATGTCAGGTAAATGCAATGCAAATGACAAATGCATTGGCAATGCAAAAGACAGCCAAAAAAATGCTTTTAGCTGCTTCCTCATCTGTGTTGGCTTGTCAAATGGGAAATGGGGAAGTTCACTTTGGTATACAGGAAATGATACTTCAGTTTTATTATTAATGAACGTATATGAGTGCCAGACCTCTTTCCTGCTTGCCACTTACGTTCTGTTTTTATAGCCTGCCATAATGTACAGGGCACAGATGTTCAAGATACTAAAGAAGTATATTCCTACAAAATGTGCAATGTGTATATTGAAAAAAAATGTATTACCTATGTGAGAGCTTTATCTAGTATGTAAATACTGTTCTCTGGAAGCTAGCTAATCATAATTAACTTTTTAATTATGTTAGAACAAATTCTGTTTCTTCAACACAGCACGCACTTTGTCAGTGGTTTCACATCTTAATTGCAATGGTACCTCAGGGTGCTCTCCTCTATCCAACCCTGACTCAAATCCTAACTCTAACCCTAACACCAACTCTGACTCTAACTTTAACCCTGACCCTGATTCCTTGACTTGAACTCTAAACCTAATGCTAACCCAAACTTGAACCCAAATTCCAACCCTAAACCTAACTTTAACTGAAACCCAAACTCTCACTCTAACCTTAACCCTAACCTTATCTCTAACCTTACCCCAGCCATATCTCTAAACCTAACCCTAAAAATAACTCTACACCTAAACCTAAAAAAAACCCACTAACCGTTAACCTAATTCTAATGTTAGCCCTTACCTGAAAAATAACTGTAACACTGTGACTCTAACCTGCCTCTAACTGTAACTTTATCCCTAATCTTGTCTCTAACCTTGACTCTAACCCTAACCCTAACAGTAAAAATATGCCTAACTGTAAACCTAATCAAACCATAACTCTAACACTAGCTATCAACCTAACCCTAATCTTAACACTAATCCTAACAGCAAAAATAACACTAAATCTAACTCTAAACTTAAATCTAATCTTAGCCCTAACTATAACACTAACTCTAGTTCTAATCTGACCCTAATTCAAACTCTACCTCTTAAAGTAAACCTAACCTTAACCTTAACCTTAACCTTAACCTTAACCTTAACCTTAACCTTAACCTTAACCTTAACCTTAACGCTAAAGCCAACCTAAACATTAACTCTAACTCAAGTCCTAAATCTAACCCTTAAACATAAGCCTAACTCTAAATCTAACACTAAAACTAATTCTAACCCTAATTCTAACCCAACACGTGATTCTGACTCTAATCTTGACTCTAACTCTAAAAATAATTCCAGTCCTAACTCTAACTCTGTCCCTAATTCAAACCCTCTTACCCTAGATTTAACCGTAACCTTATATCTAACCCTAAAATTAATTCTAATCCTAATCTTATATCTAAACCTAACACAAAATCAAATGCCTAAATCTAACCCCCGTTCTAACTGTGTACTCATTCTAACTGAGTTGTAACTCAAACCCTAAATGTAATCCTAACTCATACCCTAACTCTAACTCTAATTGCAAACCCTATCATCCTAAGCATAAAGCAGCCCCTAAGTCTAATTAATGCAATATCTCTTCCTATCCCTAACTCTAAACATATTCATAACTCTAAACCTAATTCTAATGATAACCTTAAACCTGCCTCTAAACCTAAACCTAATCATAACCCAAACTTGAACTCTAACTCTGCTTCTAACTCTAATCCTAACCCTAACTCTAAAATTAACCCTAACCCTACCTCTAGTTCTAACTTATGTTAACTCTAACCCAAACCCTAGACTTAACTCTAACCATACTTCCAAACCTCTTTTCCTTACCTTCACCCTCTCTAACTCAAACTCTAACCCTAATTATAATGCTAAACACAACTCTGACCCTAACTATAATTCTGCTTAACCCTAAATATAAACATGAATCTAAACTTAAAGTTAGCTCTAACTCTAATCAAAATTCTAACTCTAACTTTACCTCTAAACCTAACCTTAGCCCTATTAACCCTACAAACCCTACTGGCAGCTACCATAACGCTTACCTTATCCCTAACTGTAAACTTAAACCTAACTTTAATTGTAAAACTAAGCCTAACCTTAACCCTAAACCTAACTCTAGGCCTAACTCTAACCATAACAGTGACTCTAAACCCAATCCTAACTCTAACCCTAACCCCTGCTCTAACCCTAAACTTTAGTATAATCCTAACCGTAGTATAATCCTAACCATACCTATCTCTAACCCTAATCCTTCCCCTAACCCTAGCTCGAACTGTAACCTAACCCTAACCCTAACTAAATCCTAACCTCGATGCAAACTGTAATTCTAACCCTAACTAAAACTCTAATCCTAATGGTAACCTTAATTCTAACCCTAACTCTTATGCTAACAATAACTGTAACCCTAATCCTAACTATAACTCTAATCCAAATTCTAACCCTGTCTAGCCTTATCTCTAACCCTAACTGTAACTTTAACTCTAATCTTACTCTAAACTTAACCTGTCTATAATGCTATCTATAATGCTAACTATAAACCTGACCCTATCCTAACCATAATGTTGACTGTAACCTTAACTGTTACTCACAGATTCACAGATTCACAGAATATTTAAGGTTGGAAGGGACCTCTACAGATCATCTAGGCCAACCTTCCTGCTCAAGCAGGCACACCTACAGCATGTGGCACAGGGCGGCATCCAGGCGGGTTTGGAAGACCTCCAGAGTAGGAGACTCCACAACCTCCCTGGGCAGCCTGTTTCACTGCTCTGTCACCCTAACAGTAAAGAAGTTGCTCCTCACCTGGAGACGGAACTTCTTATGCTTCAGCTTGTGGCCATTACCCCTCGTCCTATCGCTGGCCACCAGTGAAAACAGCCTGTCCCCTTCCTCCCTGCATTCTCCCTTCCTGAACTTATACATATTAATCATATCCCCTCTGAGCCGTCTCTTCTCCAGAGAAAACAGGCCCAGCTCACTCAGCCTCTCTTCATACGAGAGATGTTCCATTCCCTTAATCATCCTGGTTGCCCTTCTCTGGACCCTCTCCAGAAGCTCTACGTCCCTCCTATACTGGGGTGCCCAGAACTGCACACAGTACTCCAGGTGCGGCCTCACCAGGGCTGAGTAGAGGGGCAGAATCCCCTCCCTTGACCTGCTGGCAACACTCCTCCTGATGCAGGCCAGGATCCCATTGGCCTTCTTGGCCACGAGGGCACACTGCTCACTCATGGTTAACTTGGTGTCAACCAAGTTACTCAAAACCAAGTTACTCAAAACCTAATCCTAAATTTAACCCCAGCCCTTACTCTAATTCTAACTCTAAGCCTAACTGCAACGCTAAACCTAAACCAAACTGTAATCTTAACTGTAAACCTAACTTTTACCTTAAACCTCAGCCTAAACATAACCTTAACCCTAATTCTAACTCAAGCATTACCCCTAAGACTAACTCTAACTCTAACTCTAAACCTAACCCAATCCCCAAAGCTAACTTTAAGACTAATACAAACCCTGACTCTAATCCTAACTCTCACCCTGACTCTAGCTCTAAACCTAAGGCTAACCTAAGGCTGACCCAAACTCTAACACAAACTCTAACCATCACTAACTGTAACTCTCTCACCCTAACCCAAACCCTAAACCTGACTGTAAGCCTAACTCTTAACCTTAACTCTAACCATAACTGTGACTCTAACTCCAATCCTAATGCTAAACATAACTCTAACCCAAATAGGTCTAACTTTAACCCTACCCCTAACCCTTAATATAATACTAAATTTCACTCTAACTCCAAACGTAAGTCTAGCCCTGAATGTAGCCCTAACCCTAAGCCTAACTCTAATTCTAAGTCGAACACTATCTTTACTCACAGGTTATTTTTTCCAGCCACTGGTGGCCTAAGCCCTTGCATCAGACAGGAAGGTACTCGAAGACCAGGTCTCTTTGCCTCACAGATTATTTTTGTGCTCCTGCACATGCCAATAGCAATGGCACCTCTTGGCTCTCTTGATTTCCCAGCCCTAACCCTAACCCCATCAATTCTGGGGGACTTTTGTTGGGTCCCAACACTTGGGACTTTTTCCAAAGCCTGATGGGATCTAGACCCTATTGCTTGGTCAAACAACAAGCTTCCCAGAGGCCAGACTCTTGGCAGCACAGCCCTTCCTTTGACAGAGACACTATCTCATACAATACAAAATACACACAAATACTGAAATGCAAAACTATCTCAAGAGTAAATCATGATTTAATGACAGGTAGGAAAATTCTCCTAATCAGAGCAGAAGATTCATAAACAAATTTCCAAGATGCACAAACATTATTGGCTTTTAAGATAAACCTTAATCAGTTCATGAGCTGAAGTAATTTTTGGTGTATATTGTAGTGGGAAACAATATCCAGAGTCTGGAAGGATTTTGATTTTTATTATTTTTGAGGTTTTGGTGACAAAGTTTCAAGAGTGGTATGTCCTTTCAAATAGCAAAATTGTGCATACAATAACATATTTCTGCAGGTGATTACTGCAGTATATATTTAGATTCGACTGTGGGGCATAGGTGCATTTTACAGCGGTGTGACAATGGACATGTAATTTTGCAAGACTTGCAACTATAAATACATAAAAACATGACAATTTTAATATGCATACACTAACCTCTGTAAGTGATTTCTAAAAATACAGAAAAAATCTTAATGTGTAATCAATGGCAGTGGTATCATAAAAGAAGAAATGAAAGGTAACACAGTTTTAGGTGTCGTTTTGTATTTTAATGCTGTTTTCTCAGTAGGGTCTCTTGACTCTCTCAATACTCAAGAGACTTGGAAATGTAAATTCACTTCATTTTGACTCTGTGGGATTCTAAGGGCTTTAGGATAGTGCTGAGGCAAAATATTGTTGTGCAAGGTACTGCTTTCAAGTGATATTGGTAACTTTTTTTTTTCTGACTGAAATGGAAATTTTTGTCTTTTCAATACCTACCAAAATATAGCACATATTGGAAGGAAGATTCCTGTTCAAAAGGAGATAAGACTCTGGTACCGTTGGTAGTACACTCCAGCATACCAAGTGGATGCTTGGAGCATTGAGGGGCAGTGACAAACGAACTACAGAGCCACAAAGGGTCTGTGCCAAACTAAGTCCCTGGCATTTCTTTAATTCTTGCTTTAAGGCTTACATATGAGCACAACATAGCCGGCTAAATAAATAGATCTTGGTGGTCACTCAAGAGAATTTGGGGGAGGCAAAAACATGTTCCTATGTTTTTGACAGCATCTATCAGATATTGTGCAAGTTATTTCAATGCTCATGTTGCTTTTATTGCTGGGGATTCAAGCCTGCAAAATACATTTTTGGTCATTTCTCTTCTATATATGTCGTCAATAAATGGAATTTCTTTTATTATCATTATTTTGAGAGAGTGCGAGGCCTTTATCAGGCTAAGAAGACTTAGAGGAAGGTGTTAGAGCTGCACTTGCTAGTTATGTTTTGCTGCTGAACTCATGTCCACACAGATGGGAGGAGGAAGGGCTGTGCCTGATCTCTTTCCCAAAGCAAAGCCAAATCCAGCAACAGCAATGGACAACCCAGGAGACATGGAGAGCCTCAGTGTGATATTTTGCTTTTACAGTAACAAGAAATACAATATTTGAATATCCTACAGCTGGGATTTGGTGGGGAGCTCTAAGTTTCCATGACCATCTGCTTTAGGGTTTGTAAAGCCAGTCGTCGTGACTGGAGGATTCCTGACATTGAGTCCACTAGATGTGGCAATAGAAATCGCACAACTCAAGCAAAACAAAATCCTCATTTTCCTAGTAGCTGATCTTGCAAGGTTTGGTGGAGTTGGCCTTGTGCTTACACACACTTCAGTTACAAAGCATTACCCTGCTGTAGGAACAGCTCATGTTTTGAGTGTGTCTACATCTACTCCATCCATCCTTGTGATTCAAGCTGGCAGTGACTACCATGGCACCTTCCTCATCAGAAGTCTGCCAGCCTCAGGAAACCTCCGTAGTGAGGTGTAGTGCTCTATGCAGAAGAAAGTGTGTTGAGAAACAAGTACCCTCCCTGGGTTCTCCATGAGCTGGCTAAGAGCAGCAGGATAAGTATTTGCGCTAGAGCAGCAGCAGATAAATCCAAGAGCACTGGAAAAATGAGTATAAGGTGAGTACTTGTTCTGGTGCAATTAGACTTACCCCAAGCATAAAGAATGAATTCTTGAGGTGGTTTTAGGAGCTTGACTGAGAGAGGCTACACAACTTTTTGTTCTGTGTGTAATGGATAGAAAACATCTCTATCTGACTGAAAACAGGTTTCAAGAAGTGTAAATGAACCCTAAGTAATCATTAGTAAGGGCTACTTCAGTAGCAATAATGGTATTCAGTGCAGTGTCCTTTTTAAGACACCTTAGGTTTTGGTATGTCAGATGAGAAACAGTCTGGTTAGCACTCTCTGCTAATGGTATTAATTTTATCTAAGTTAGCTTGCTCAGAATGTCACATAGACCTTTCATTTCCTCAATCCTTTTAATTTCTTGATGTTTCTTTTCTTCTTCTTTTTTTTTTAAGAAAGTATAAAATTTGCCCTATCTAACAAATAATTCAACTTCAGCAGCATTTTCTGGAAGAGATGCATATTGAACTTGTAAAACTTCAGAACAAGCATTCTCTGGGGAGAAAACTGCGCATTCAAACTAGTTCATAAAGGTTTGATGGTGATTTAAAAGCAATAACAGAGTTGTGGCTGTATCTCTCCTCTCCCCTTTCTTTTAATTCATCTCTGAATCTGAGTCGAATAAGAAATTCAAACAAAGTGCTTTCCTTATACCTCAGGTTAAACTTTCATCTTTGTGAAAAAGAAATTATAACAAACAAAACAAAGACACAGAGGACACTTAAAACTTTAAGGTTTCTTGTTTGTAAATGTTTCACTGCTCCCTGGAGGCCTCATGAGGTGGCTGAAGGTGGACACCTGCAAAATCTGTGCCTGCAAAGTTTATTAACGGGTGAGGGGTGTGAGATGGAGAATGCTGAAGGCAACAGGAAGCCTTGGGGAGGGCAGGGTGCAGACTCATTTCTCCAATCCAGCAAGGCTTTGGGTTAGCTGATTATAGTTCTGTAAGAGGTAGTGCCACCTGCTTTGGAAGCTGGCATCACCCTTCGAGTCCTTGGCTGTCCTTCGGAAGGTCCTTGTCAGCCCAGGAAGCACTGCTGAGCTTCCGAGGGACATTCCCACAGTGGAAAGGGGTGAGAAGGTCTCTGGGCCAGACTGCTCAAGTGTAAATCAGAGTAAAGGCTCTGCCATCTCTAATGTGGATTTGGTGTGCATTTTTGCTTCAGTTTCATTGCAATTTAATTAGATATCCTTGGGAAAATCAATGTTCATATATAGCGCTTAAGGCAGGAGCCTGTAAGGTAAACAATATTTTTTAAACTCATATGGGTGCCCTTTTTTCTCCACCTGTGTTCAGTGTCAGTGAACCATGACCCAGCCAGCTGAGTTTGATTCAAAATGTTAGAATTTGGACAGGAGGGTAATAGAGAAGCTCTGTAGCCTTTTGTTCACCTCTATTAATAATTTGCTCTATTCCTTTTTAAAAAATGGACAAGGAGCAAGATGACAGCAGTGTGAGTGGGATTTCTCTCAAACAAATAATAAGATGTCAGAGGACACAAGCACTATAGCAGCAACTGAAAACAAATTCTGTGTGAAGTAAGCAAACTTGGAGATTGAATTTGCCTCTGTGTGAGACGTGATGGCTGCTTTTGGGGGAAGAAGAATAGATAGGGTTACTCATAAGATCTGAATAGCACTTTCTGCTCAGTAATTGTGTGTTTAATATAACCCTAAAACAACAACAACAACAAAAAAGAGGTAGCTTAAGCACTCAGAACAGGAGACTGCACGTATTTATGGAAGCGGGATGGAATATCAGTGCAACTCGCACTTCCAAAGTAGTTGTCCATTCAGAAAAAGACTGATTTAGGAAACCTGTGGAGCTTTCACACAAGGGGAGTGAGGGTCAGAAAGGAGTTACTTTCCTGCTACTGCCAGGCTTGCAGGCTGACCATGGACAGTCAACTAACTGTAATTACTGTGAGTTTAAGTATTTACTGCACGAGTGTAATCATTCATGTAAAAGAAACGCATTGTGATTGTGTCATTTTGTTGTCCAGTAAGACTTTGGGCAGGGGGTGACACCAGGTGCACCCAGAAGGGTGAAAATGTGAAAAATCAGCACTTGGCAGCATTTAGACAGACAAGTGCTTCCCCGCTAATGCCTCGGGGCGTGCTGCCCTCGCCAGGAGCTGTGTTTTCTGTGGCGTTTTCCTGCCGAGGTTCAGAAGGGCTGAGCCTGAGGGCTGCGCTCCGGCAACAACCACCCCAGCCTCATGGAGCTCAATGGCCACTGTCCTCCTTCCAGCAACTGCTGCTCACGGAGAGCAGTACAAAGTCCTGGTCGTGTTACCTATCACATGCGATCAATAACTGGATCATTTGGCCTCAATGGGATGGGAGGAAAAGAGCTGTGAGAGGAGTGGAAGGAAGGAAGACTGATAACTGCAAGACCCCTGGACTCTTTGTTTGTCCTGGCTCCATCTGCTTTCATTCTTCCCATAGCAGAAAAATGCCCAACAATATTTGCCCAGAAACCAACTCTAAGTCCCTTGGGCATCGTGGTTAAGATGCAGCTTTTCAAAGATATCTTTCATGACTATAGTTGTAGCAAGAACTCTGCCGACTTGTTTTTTATCTGCAAAAGATACGTTACAAAAAATTATATGAGAATATATGCCCTCTATTTGAGGACTGGCATTGAATAGTGGAATAGTCTTTCATAAAACATAATTAATACATGCAGACTTAATTTGACAGTTGGTCTTATTCTTCTTATAGAAAAAAAAAAGAAGAATACTTATATTTTAGCAAATAGATTCATCTCTAAAATGCCTTTTTAAAATGAGTTTTAGGATTGATTACTTGTAGGCCTGGAACAAGCTTGCTTAGAAATTCAGAAATAAAAAGTTCTTCATGTCTTTTTTTTTTTTTTTTTTTTTTTTTTCTGAACACTAGCTATGAAAAAAACAGCTCTCTGAGAGCACAGGACTGCCAGGGTGAATAATGAAGAGGTTACTGTTTCAAGGAGCCAGAGCAAGCTGCACAAAGCAAATACACTGGGAAAGCAAAAGAGGTAAGAAAAAGCTCAGATTAGGGCAGTTCATTTGGTGCCCAGCTGTGGGAAGCCAGGTTTGCGACAATGCAAGGCAGCCTCTGCCCTTCAGAGAAGCAAAGGGGCTTTCTAATGCTTTTTCTTTTTGGATACTTGAAGTACAATGAGGCAATGAACTCTAAACACTGGGTGTACAGAGCTGATCTCTGGCTTTCTTCTGAAGATAAACTCTCTATTAGGCTGCTCTGTTGCTCGGCTTTGCACCCCGGGCAGCAGGAGGAAGAGAAGAGGTGCTTAGAGCTGAAAATGCAGGAGCTTTTATCTGTCTTTGGCCAAGCCACCTGGGACAGCTGCCTGCTGGTAGGCAGGATCTCAGCCCTCGTTACCAGTTTGTGAACTACAGCTACGACATCTGCCACGCTTGCTTGGTGTTGCTGCACTAGGTATGTCAGTAGGATGAAGAACTACCTCCCTGAAGGGTCTTCCCAGATTTTGGCAAAGACCCATCAATATGTTGCAATATGGTTTCTGGGGAAACATGAGAAAAGGCAATCTTATTCTACACAATATTGCAATCTATGGCCTGGGCTCTAGAAACAGAACTAGGTGCCAGGATCTCTCTTTGGATTTCTCCTGTTTATATACAAATGTTACACTCCCAGTGTCTCTACTGATGTTATCACTTTCCATGCAGTAAAAGAGACAGCAGTCATAATACTAGTAATACTGATCCAACAGGACTATCAGCTACTGCCTTTAATTTTGCAGTAAGGGATGCTTGGAGTGCCAGGATGTGTTTGTGAGCTAAATCCCATGCAGCGAGGGTTATCTGTGTTTTGCTGAACTCATTAGAAAGCTCAAGGCCCTCAGCAGTGTCCCGAGGCTTGGGATATTGCTGAATTCCTGCAGCACGCTCTATGTCTGAGCCCATACCATTCCTGTGTGTTCCCACAGGTGCCTTTTTTTTCCTCCTAGCTTATGCTGCTGCTGCATATAGCCAATGTGGTCCATGCCACTACTGCCAAAACCGTCTCATATATGAAAGCTGTGCTATCTTAAAAACTAAATACCATATACTTCTTGTGCCAGCACTCAGCAATAGAACTGCTCTTCTTTCCTTCCTTCTGTCTTCTAAATCTGGTAGTGAGAGATTCACATATAAAAGTATCAGTAAACCTGGTGCAACTCAGTTAGGCATCTCAAGTGAGAAAACCTAAATAGTGTTTTTTGAGGGAAGGACATTTCAAAGGAGAAGGACAAGGGCAGCTCAAGTGAGATTTACTCAGATGCTATTTTGTCAGATGAAAACTTGCTGCTGAGTGTGAATATGCATGTTCAAAAGGCATATTCTATTCCCTATTTTCCACATTTTCCTCCTTTCTTCTCTGTTTGCTTTCTTTCGTTTGCAAGGAGCCACAAGAAATGTAGGTATCACATGCCTGCCCGCTTGACGCATTACTGTAGCCTTTCTGACCTCAAAAGACCTGTCACTGAGCAGGTTTCTTTGGAGGCAATATAATGGATGGGTTATTCTCAATGGGAATATGAGAGTCACAAATCATTTCTGTGCAGAGACCTAAGAAATTGCATTATAGACTGAAAGGCCAGTGGAAAGTCAACAAAATGCCCTTGGGCCTGGGCAAACTTTTGTCCTGGATCACAGAGATCACTAAGTTTAAAAGAAATAAAAGTGGCATCGGAATTTGTTTTTCTGCTTCTGTAGTGAAATGCTTTGTTCAACATGAAAATAGATATGCATTGTCTTGCTGAGAATATCAATTTGTTAGGCAAGTGAGAGACAAAACTTCAGCGTCTGACCTGCTCACGGGTGTCACCTCTGAAGGCTTCATAGGGTCTGGACAAACTCAGAGTTCACAGGCTGCCTCTGACTCCAACGCCCCATGTCCGAGGACACGGCTGGTGTCTGGAGCACGGGCACTGCTTTGACAAAACCCCTGACTGGAAGTTGAGGGTGTTAAGGAGCAGCCAGGCACTAGCTCCTCTTTAATGTGCTGAAGTAACGAGACTTATTCAGAACAGTTTCTAAGATGAATGCCAATCTTGTTCTTAATGCCGAGTATATGCAATTCATTATTCATTTTGGTGAATTGCAGAGTGCATCTTGCTGTGCAGGCCAGCTGCTCATTTATAAAATTGATTACACATGCTCTAAAGCCATCTCTAGGGAGCATCTAAATTGCATCCATCGCCGCCAGAGACTTTGATATCCCTATGGCTGAGGAATATTAATAATAACTAAGAGTAAAAGAAAGACTGCCTGTGTTCTGGCTCTTGATATTTATCAAATTTTGGTTGCTCTGGAAAGTTTTAGGGAAGTGAGTGAGGGCTATCTTTATTGCAAAAGAGTATAGATAATTAAGCCACCTCTTTGAAATAAATAAAAATCCCCGTGAAAGTCAGCTGCTTAGGTTAAGTAGCAAAATATTGGTTCTTGGGTTCTGTTGGCGGAGCCAGCGGGCACCGTGAGGCCAGTGGAGTGCGGGAAGGAGCTGGAGAGGGGAGGGTTTTCCCGGGGCAATCCCTTCCTCAGAGCTGGGGCGCTGCCAGGCCAGCCACATCGTCCGTGACATTTCTGTATGTCACCTTCCTTCGAGAAACTGTGGGAAGAAGCAAGCTGAGAGAGGCAGGAAAGGCTCTTGGTCACTTAAGAGCTTCCACCAGGATCCTAGACCCTGTTTCAGTCAGTGTCAAGACGGAGTGTTGAAACTGGGCTTTCAAAACAGGCAGCAAGTTTACAGATAATCACAAGGACTTAGATAGTCCTTGGTTGGTACGGGCCCCATTTTCAGCCACACTTTGTATAGACAGGCCTGACAGGCCTCACATCTTGGTCAAAAGGTCCCTCTGTCCCAGCAGGGTTTGGAAACGAGGTTATGTGGCAGCAGACTTGGCTGCTGGGCAGTGATGTGTTATAGACACTTGTTCCTAGCATTTATTTATGTGGAAATAAATTACATTGCCTTTTTTTTTATTTTTTCCTTTCTTTTTAACAAGCTTTTGCTTTAGGTCTCATATAATTGTCTGAATTGTATGATGAGTATGCAAATTTCTCAATGAGAAAATTTGACTGTGTATTTTACCATGCATGCAGTATACTTTGGACAGTGTTCTGGATGCTGCATGGCCTAAGGAAATACAAGTCACTGACATTAGTAATGAACAATGTATCTTTTCATTCATATTTTTCCCCCACTACTTGCAGGGCAGGAGAGGTTATAACTCCTTACAGACTGACGGTGATGATTCTGCTATGGACAAAAGGCAGCAATCTGTGTTCCCTCTATAATAGCAAAAAGCTGAGTGTAAAAATCCAGCTGAACTTCATCTTTTCTGCAACTGTACAGCACAATTTATTTATTACTATTTTTCTAGTTTATACCACATTTATTGGAAAGGATTTTTGGCCTGTTGGGTGTAACATCATATGAGCAAGGCCATTTAGGAATCAAATTTGAATGAAAGGTCTCAATGTGCACGTTGTTCTCGCTTCACACTGGCTTTGACCATTCCACACTAGTTTTTACAGGACAGGCTTTCATAGCTACAGCTTGCACAGAGTAAGCTTAAGCAGGTGGATCACACACCTTGCCCTTTTCTGTGCCTTCTCTTTAGTGGTTTACAGTTAGAAAGGCAATCTTCTGAAAGAGGTAGAGAAAATATTTCAGTATACTTTGAGTGTAGCTAATGCAATCTCATGTTTGCTTACACTGTCAAAGCCATATAGGACCATATATAATGGTCCTAAAATGTTTCTTTCAGGTTTCTTTCCATTACAGAATGGCCATAAATTATCTCCCTGTAATTTATGAATTCCTGGCCTTGGCATCCTGTCTCTGGAGGACTGGGATACCAGCTCGAGGTGTTTTATCCATACACAATTTACAACTTCCTGGGTCAGGTCAAGACCCTAACCATGCTCAGCAGAACCTGCCAAGCAGCGTGGGCAGGTGAGTAAGGAGGAAAAGCAGCACCAAAGCAAAAAGCTTTAAGAAAGTGGGTGGATTCTTCAAGAACTGGGACAATAAGAGGACTCCACATTTCTTCCTTTTGGAGAGAAGCTTCCTTTTCTTTTTCTCAACTCTCTTCCAAGAGATCATCACCTGCATGACAAAACATAACTGGACTGGTGGTGGTGGTGGTGGTAACCAATCTTGCAGCATCTGTCCCGCTTGCTTATCTTTTCTTCTTCTATTTCTTCTTTTCCTTTTCTCTTCTTCTTTCTGTCCTATTGCCATTATGAGAATAGAGCAAATGCCACAGGTTGTGTGGCATGTGACATCGTTTGTGTCTTAATCTCACTCTCGGGATTGTATCGAAACCTCCCCTGACAGTGGATCAGGACACTGGCACACCAAAATTCTGAAATTTTGGATTTGCTATTTAAAGCAGTACTTAGATGCCCAACATCCTTTGGGATCATCTCAGAAGCCTTAGGAGTTTGATCTTTTAAATGCAAGTCCCTGCAGCCTCCCTGTAGGCAGTACAACAGTGTAGGATTGCACAAAGGGCAGATCACTTCCAAGGCTCCTCTGGTTTTTTTTTTTTATTTTTTTTTTTATTTTTTTTTATTAACCTTATGCCTATTTAAGTGCTGTAAGGCTTCAAATCAGAAAACCTGATGACTTTGTGCTGCTCAGGGTTTTTCAGACAATAAGTTTTTATTATTAGGTATAATTCCAGATGCATTTGCAGGAACTTCTTAATATTTTTTTTCTTACAAATAATTCAAATAAAAATATCTGAAGAAATTTATCAGGGATACGTGTAATTCCATGCTACAGAGTCTTCTGTTTCAACACACACTCAAAGTGGTTTCTCTCTAAGAAAAGCATTAAGTGACTTCAAACAAACTGTTTTAAGAAACAAATGGTATTTGTAGTTAAGTAATAAGGTTCCTTTTTAGAAATATAAACAGTTTATATCATGTATAAAAAGAAAGAGAATAAAGACTGGATATATTGTTAGGTTACTGCCTTTACATTATGTAGCTCAAAGGAAGGATGTAACTAGTGCCAAGTCCTCCGCTTTGCAAGGCTGAGCCCCCAACTTCTGAACCTGTTTTGACAAGTCCTGTCCTTTGTCCCCTGTGGGTTATTATCTCTTCAGATTTCTAGGAAGCACAAAGGGTATCCACAAGTGTCACAAGACAATGAGCAGAGTTCTGGCTAACGCCAGAAACCTACAACACATTTTTTGTTTCTTTGTGAAATACAGAATATTCCCAAGAGCTGTGTTATTAAAGATGATCTTCCACTTGACTACCAAAGCAAGGGAATAAATATATCCTGTAAATATCAAATCAAATCAAGACTGCTTGATACAAATATTTTACATTTATTGGAAGGTTACAGTAAAAACGGTACTGCAGACTCATTAGTGGTAACTGGTCCAACAGAGAAGACAAAGGGCTATTCAAAAATGGTCTGCAGTTTACAAGAATACTGAAATTTGGTTTTGTAACAGCCTAGGAAAATAAAAAGTTAGCTTACGTTCAACAGTGAAACTTTAAAGTATATAAAAAATGGCAAATAAATAAAAGTTAAAATGCAGATTTAAAATTATAAAGGACAGAAAACTGACAACTGTCTTACATAGTTATCATTTCAGAATTGCTTAAAAGCCAGATAAATTCACAAAAGTCTTTTTTTTTTTTTTTTTACACATGTGTACTTTTGGGAAGAAGCACCCATTTCCAGTGTTACATTTTACTGATTTGTTTCACAAATATATTATTTTTTTAAAAAAAAAGAGTATAAAAGGTGCATTACCTGATACTGAACTTGCTGGTGCACATACTTTGGCACAAACTGGAAAAGAAATCTGAACTTGTTTGCAGACTGTATCCACGCCCCACTTCAGGTTAGAAGAATCAAAGCTCTGTGTTTGCTAGTGAGCCAGTGAACCAACCTCCTCTCCTGCATCAACATCCCCCTTCCTTCCATTGCCCACAGTTACATGAAGGAAAAATTCTTAGCTGGAAACACAGCAGCCCTGTAACTGCTAGTTCAAGCTTCACCTCTGGATTTCTTTGAATATGCACACAACTATGTGGTCATTTAATAGAAGGGAATGAAACGTGTTGGGTTTTGGTTTTCAGTACCCAAGCTTTCTTTGTAGGACTTGCCTGTCTGCTGCGCGATGAGCCGAGACCGTGAGTTTTTCCTATTCCATATCTTTAGCATTTTAGTAAAGACTGGGTGGGAAGCTTAGTGGAAAAAGTAAGTTTATTTGTTAGTAATGGGTAATGATAACATTAACAGTGGGCACAGATGTGTCCTAGCTGGTCGGTCTGTGAGGAGTCTGAACCTGCAGCACAACCAAGAAAAAGCTGGAGGGAAGGAAGCTAATGCAGATCCCCACCGTCACCTCCTTCTATTTACGCCTCTTCTGACAGAGAAGAAACAGTTGTCACCATCTCTCCTTAGGCACTGCAACTGACGTATGGTGCTATATGCTGTTCACCTCTCTGGGGATACAGCAAACTTTCAGTGGATTTATTGGTGATTTAGTAGTGAGCATAAGCATGTTATAAAAAGGCAGCATAGAGAGTGCAAGACACGCTCTGTAGCGTCCTTGCTGCATCTCTGCCTGTGGCTGAAAGCACCTGAGGTGGCTACTTGAATTGAGTAGTTTCACTGACAAACTGGACTGGAATAATGCTCTACCTTTCTGCAGAACTGAAGTCAAATATAAACATTTAATTGCACAAAGAGTGTGCAAGTTATACTGCTGTTTAAAGCATATAAAAGGCTTATTGGAAATACCAGTATTTTAAAGTTTGTTAAGGCATACCAGCTTGGTTGCCTACTGAGAGATCAGGCACGCTGCAGACTTTACTGCCCCAGCACCTTGTTTGCCTTTGCAAGTCTCAGAATGGGGATGCACGTGGTGTGTGTGCAGGGTTAGGGCTAGGCACTGCGGAACAGGGCTGTTCGTGGGGTCCTTTACACTGTGGTCAAGCCATGATGTGTTCTGTGTGCTCAACTATGTGCCTCATTTTGACTTTGAAATGATTTCAGTTTTCATATAGACTCATTGCAACTGGTCTAAAGGTATAAACATCAATATGATATTTTGCAGTCACAGAAAACCAAGGATGGATCAGAACTTTCATCTTACAAAGGTAAATTTCTTGAAGGAAGTGAAAGGGGAGCATATAAGGTGTGAGCAGCCTGGAATGATGTGAAGGAATGATGCCTGGAAGATGTGAAGGGTTGGAGATGCTGTTGGCTACTGCAGCCCTCCTTAACAAGCATATAGATTATTTTCTAATTGAAGCACAAGATCACAGAGAACTAGTTTGCGTAGCAGTAATCCAAGGACTTTGTGTTGCTACAGCATTTAATATTTGTTGATTTGCTTACATGTTAACAAAGACTAAAATGACTGAGCTGGGATTATAATGACAATAGTGTGGATCTCTTTCTTTTTAGTAGTGGAAACTACTTGCTCAATGTAATTTAAAATTGATTGATGATTGATCTGATTTTCTTTTAAAAATCATAATTGCCTTAAATTGATTAAGTATTTCAGTGAAGAAGCATGTGCTGTACTAGCTATGTAGCTGAAATTCAGTGAATGGGTCATCTAAAACTTTTTAGTTCTACAATTAAATATTTCCAAATAGTGGCAATTTGGCACACTTTTTTTTCAGCCTTTTTTAACAGTTTTTAACAAGTTTCCTAAGTCAATCTACTGACACAGATATACTTCAGATCATATTTATGTATCAACACAAAGCTAAGTTAATACTAGTTTCACTCTATGATCTAGGTCAACTGTATTTGAAGTTTTACTCATTTTTTGCAAGTACGGCCAATATTTTCCAATGTAGAGAAAGCCAAATGAACCACTCTATTATAATTATAATTTGAGGGAGCTCCAAAATAAAAAAGAGTCTAGGCAGCAGTCTCGTTAGTTCTTCACATCCCCCTTGCAACCCTCTAAAAATTCAAATTTAAGTCCTTCTTAAATGATGTCCAAAATAAATGGTGTTCTAAAATAGCTGCTGTTCTAAAACACAACTTGAAAATGAAATAACTCAGAAGCAACAATCAAATGCTAGACTTAGACATTCAATTAGAATTTTACATACAAGAACATTACAGGAGCAATATAATAACTTTTGCCTATTGGTAGAGACAGCATTCCCTTAGACAGAACAGTAAATATATTTCTTTGAGCATTCCTATTTTATCAGATCAATAGTTAGGTTGATATTCAGAAATCACTCTTGCTTATCTATTTTATAGACAAAAAAGAAAAACATTTGTTTCTAGAATCAAATTGTGCATTTTTTTGAATTAGTTGTTGATTTGAAGCTACAATATGTAGCTTCTACTCCTATGCTAATAGCTCCATTTCCATCCCCAATCTACTCAATATATTATTTCTGCAGAGGAACATCTAAAAATATTAAGAATTTCCTGAAGCCTGGCCAAATCGCTTAGTACGACTCTGGCTTAACAGATTTAACATTCTCATGGTGAGATGAACGAAACTTAGAGAATTGTTGGTTCTTTCTTATGCAAAGAAAAAGAATGTGAATTTTCTGCAAAAGTATGTTGGTTCAAAAACTTATCTTACTTTGATCTACACATCAAAAAGGTGGATTGTTAGTGGAAAAACAGAGAAGAGCAGGAGAAAATAGAGAGTTCATGTTCCGAACATTCTTGAAAATGACAATAAAATGTCATTACTCTCAAATTGCACAATCTGGCCTTAATAGGGGGTAAAATGCCAGTGAGGATGGAAGGCATGCTTGCACTGCGGTGTCTTTTTGTACTAAATCTGCTTATTTATTTATTCCCTCCTGATTTGTTAGCTATTTTCCGTGCCCCTTAACCCATTTACTTTTCCTCCACTCTCAGAAATTGGTAAGATCTTTTTTGGGGGGATGTGGCTCAGGCTGTTGTCTTTCACAATGTATTCTGCTTAGTTTATGAGTCATTCCACATCCTCTGCAAACAGGAAAGCAGCTTTTTAGCTGAGGATTGAGGCCTCTGTTTGTTGACTCATTAATTGTGTTCTTTCCTGCTCTTGATAACAAGAGAAAATACCACGTGGGTAACTACGAAGCCAATGGTAATAAAATCTGATCAGGGAATCAAACAGGAACAGAATAGGCTAATTGTAAGATGTAAAAAACGATAAAGCAGAAGAGGCCTCACACTGAAAACAGTGCTGTCAAAAACATGGATTATGTTTTCAGGGCAAGGAATGTTTTCTGGAGGATTAACAAGTTTGGTGATGAGCAGTGACTGAGAATCATCTAATACTTAGCACTAACCTGCACTGCTCTCGAAAAGCTGATAATTAATAATATAGTCAATAGCAATACGTGATGCCCAGTACAATAACAGTAATGAATGCAATTCCTGAACTGGGGATTTCAAAGAACTCTAAGAGTTATAAGTCAAAACTGCAGCTGAAAGGCTCTTCTCTTCCTTGGTCTGAAAGTGAAGCTGGCTGCTAATAACGCATTAATAGGCATTAATACTGAAAAGTGTGTGCAGCTGGGAAGTACAAATACCTCGGCAGTTTCAGAAACGAAAGAATGGCAAAACTGTTGAAGATATGATGCAAGAAAGGATTCTTGTTTTCAACTTGCAATTTTTACCTTTTAAAATTTTTCCTTAGCTTTTAGGAAGAAAACACAGAATAATCCCAGAATAAGAAAGTGATCCAACTAGAAATTTCTAGTCTAAACTTGCAATAATATTCTTTTATTTCTCTTATAGAGACTTGATAGGTTTCTGAGGTTGACGTATTTTTTTTGTACAGGCTTTACTGAGGAGAATTTAAAGACCCCATATTTATTACAGCCTTTCTGCCGAAGAAAGGTAAAACTTTTAATAGCGGCAATGTTCCAAATTTGCTAGCTCACTCTTAAAAAGTGATGGTAGTTTTGAAGTTAAAGAATAGTGGACTTCCACCTCTACTTTCTAATTACTAATTAAATCCCTATACTGTTGAAAGTGATTTTACTATGTGAATAAATTTTTTGAAAATACACCTTGGTAGAAGAAGTATTCTTCCCTCTACAGTATCCTGATTTTCCTAGCAAGAATGCTTCCAGCACTAATACATGTCCTCCTGTGCTTGAGAAAAAATAATAAACTGGTGAACTCTTATTTTAAGAGCAAAGTATTTTATACTTAGTTATAAAAATGTTACAAAGTGCCTAAAAAACACTTGGTATTGAACTAGTTTTGTCCCTTCTATTTTTATAACAATTTATCAATATTTATCACAGTCACTTATTTCCACAACTACTTCTCTTGAATATCATATATGATGACACTATTTAGATGCTAACTTCTCTCCAAATATTTCATAGCTGCAAATGGCAATGCCCTATAGAGGATGTGACACTAAGAACACTGGAAACAAGCCTCACAATTAGCCATTGTTGTTACTGTCTTTGCAATAAGATGTCTCAGAAAATTCTCTTGGGTGGGGAGAACATGTTCAAAACCTTCAGTTTTGGAGGGCAAGCTTTTTTTTTTGACATTTTTTTTCACCATAGGGAGGCCATAATGAAATTGTAACTTTGTAGGAAGTTTTAGGGATGTGCTAGTAGCATCTCAGCAAGCATAAAAGGTGGTCAAAGACATGGATGAAAAAAGAAAAGTGTGAATACATTAATATTTCCTTAAATAGTAAATTCCTTGAAAAAGATTAAACAGAATTCTTTGTATTCCTAATTGTTCCTTCCAGTGCTCAGAGTCTCCACCATTTAACAGACTAAACAACTTAGAAGTCCCTAGATTTCTCCTGGCTGGCACAGCCCTGATGCAAGAACCTACCCGAAACACTACACCTGCAAAAGAGACCTAGTCTACTTTCTTTGTAATTGCCTTACAGTACACAGAATACCAAGCAAACAGGCCAAATATCCAGTATCCATTTTCATGGTTTGAACGAAGTCTTGCACTGCCATTAAGAAGTACACAGAAGGTGATTTGGCTGCTCTGGTTCCTGAATAACATATATAGCTTTTACATTTCATCATATGGCAGTTTTGTTTGTGAAGTTCCCTGCAGTAAGTATACAAAACTTAAAAAGCAGTATCTATAAGCATACTTGGCATAAATTCCACTTCCTAAAAAATTACAGTAATTATTACTGAGACATGACAAGCATGTTATGCCATGTGTACTGCCAAATCAATGATAAGAAAACATGTTAAATAATCTCAGAGATTTGTACCTGTGTTTAAATTTACTATACCTATAACTTATTCTGGTCATCTCCCAAGGAGTTGCTGTTTTTGAACTAAACTGATGCTTACTTCAGGAATAATAATATCTTATTGTTGTTCTAGATATCCCATGTTTTAAAAGCCTTTCATTTTAAATAGATGTAGTACATGAATATCTATTTCAGAGTAAAACATCAATACAGTTTTTATCTGTATGTGAAAGTCAGGATGTCCCGATAATATAAGACAAATAAATAGTATTTTTTGCTGACATAAATAACCTCTATCATAGAAAAAGAATAATGGTTCTTCAAGGAATGTTGACATGAGAAGACAATGCTGTCCTTACAGTTTAGTGGTGCAGAGATAAGGACTTGTAGTTGGATGATTCTTAGATTTGGAAATTGGATTTTTCCAAATGTTGTTGCACATTCCTTGAATCTTAGTACACTTCTATTAATGTTACCATACTAAGGCACAAGCTTTGTGTAATATTTAAAAGAATACCATCTGACAAAAAGTTTCCCATTACTCTCTGAAACTTATCTTTGGGTTACTAAGTACAGTAGAAAGTATGTCCAACATGCTTAAAAGGAAATCTAAATTTATGCCACTAAAATTTTCAAGTGCTAGACCTTCATGTCTATGTACTTGCTCCATTAGCTCCAAGAAAAAAAAATCCACTTAGAAGGCAAGAAGCATTCACCATTCCCTGTACTTGGCTGTGAACAGTCCCACCTCAAATAAAGGTAATGTGCTCCAGCATGTTTATTTGCTGCTTTATTTGGACACTAACCTCAATGTAACAGAAAAACTCTTCTAGACTACACATATTTTGGTCACACACTGCCCTTAAACATTACCACTAACTACCATCACAAATACACTTTAAAGAGCAAAAAATGCTGTGGACAATAGAAAGTCACCTTACCAGCAAGAGAAATGCAAAGCTTTGCTACATCGCTGTTCCCCGTGAAATAGGGCTGAATTAAACACTGCAGCTGCTGCTTTACTTTCAGCCTCCTGTTTCTTACCTGCTCTAGCAGCAAGTGACTTCCCTTGACCTGATAATTTTTAGCTAATTCCTAGAGAAAGTTTAAGCACCTTAACTCTGGAACTCAGACCAGGATGCTGCAACTTGTTCCTATCTCTGTGCAGGGCCCTAGAAATACTCCCAGTTACAAACAAGACCATGAACTGTACTAAGAAACCGTGCCTTTCCTCTTTTGACTGCTGAGTCTTCATTCTGTCTGGAGAAATGTTAATTTTATACAAGCTTTTTCCTTTCTGGTGGCATTTATAGCTCTCTTCTCCCCAGTATTTTAAATTCTGATTGTAACAATTGGAGAAAGTTAAAAGGTTAATGTTTCTATTCTGCCTTGTTCAGCCTGCCAGAGGCTTAAGACATACTTCCTTATTTTGGTTTTGTGAACAATTTTCATATGCTATAGAGAGGTTGGCTTTTCTTTGGACATGATGCATGGAATGTATTTCGGTTTGCCTACATTTCTGCAGACTCTAGCTGCACATTGAAAATCATAATAAACTGAAGGAAAAAGGGGGATCCAAAGGAAATCAACAATTCACATTCTTTGCTTCTTTAAAATCAATGCAATTGAGTATCTATTACATGCTGCAAACATTAGCAAACCTCGTTGCTGGCTTTTTCTACATGTGTGCATCTTCGGAGGGCAGGTGATTTGCAGCATTTTCTAATGATGTATGTATAGTCAAACGATTTTGGCCTTTGGCTTCTTAAATAAACATAGGTCATTGCAAAGGAGACAAATTTCTTATTTCTGCTGGATTCACAGGGTAAAAAAAAGCAGTAGTTTAAATAAATCATATCCAAAGTCAGAAGTATTTGCTGTTATGCGGTGAGAAATGCAAATGTAATTCCATTTTCTACAAGAGAAAATTCTTGTAGAAATTCTTCACTGTTCAGCAAATACATTTGTATGTGGAATCTTAATTGACCATCATCCTTAAAACAAAGTATCATTTGAAAATACTGTTCAGTTGCAGAAAGAATTTAAAACATACAAAAGTTTCAAGATAAAATACTTGTCAAAACCTGTTTTCGTTTTTAAGGCCATCATGTATAACAGTCACCACATGAGAGTGCCATTGACGTTGATAGCTGGGATAGGGATAACAGAATGAGAACACAGTATGAAGTAGAAAACCTCTGAAAAATGTCACTAGTAGTTACTTGCTGTAAAATAGACAGAAGCCACAGTCCCTTAATTCTATATTATGTGCTTTTCTATTTACATGTATCCTAAATGACAATATTACTGTGACTGAATATATAGCATTTGGCAGAATATGTCTTAAATGCAGGTGTAGACATCATTCAAGGTGATACACTTGCATATAAAAAACAGATAATTTTAAAGTAACCTTAGAAGAATATTGCAAGTAATGTTGTATAAACGCATAGTGTTTGTGGGGGGAAACATCAGTTCACTGGAAAACAAAGTCCCGCAGATCGAGTTGGGCACTAGTTTATCACTATGTTACTTTCTTTTTGATGGAAGATAGCTCTTTCTGAATCTCACTGAATTTTGGCCGATTTTCAGGTTTGTAGTCCCAGCATCTCTGCATTATTTTATAAATTTCTTCTGGACACTTTTGCGGTGCTGACATTCGATATCCTGGTAAAGGGAAAAATTTTTAGTGTTGAAAAATTATACATATTGACAAATCTAAAAAATATTGGGACAGTTTAAGATCACTGCATAAAAAACCTGGAGTGTAAATTTTACATGACTGTAATATGAATAAAGTCTTCAATATATTACCCATTTGAGCTGACTAATCTAAGCTCAGCTACCAATACCATTCAAGTTAGCTATGATAAATTCCCCGGATACTTCTCTTATCACTAAGGGCAGCATCATGCTTAGATTTATATCCTGAATCTGAGGGTGTAGCTATCCATGGAAGTTTTGGTTGTGTTCTCTTATTTTCCTGTACTCAGAGAACTGAGTAATAATCAAACCACATTACTCCTTCCGAAAAGCAAGACCTAATAATAGTCTAATATTTTTGCTGAAGCTGCTAGATAAACTTTGTATTATTTCTTTATAGTTTTTATACTGTATGTACTGACATCCCTATGGATCTGTACAGCATCTGTTTTATTTCCTCCAAATAATTACCTTTCTCCACTTGTTCTCGTGCTTGTTGGTTGGTCATTCCAGGGTACGGGCACACTCCTAAACTGAAGGTCTCCCATAAAAGGATGCCAAAGCTCCACACATCACTCTCAGATGTGTATCGCCCTAAGGAAAAGAGAGAAAAACAAAGACTTGACTTACATATTTTTTCTTAGAGTAATTCATGTTTTAGATAATTATGGACACAATTTTTTTGTAGAGGAATCATTTTGTCAGGCTTTAAAGAAAAGAAAGCTGTAGCTCCTAATGAACATTCTTCAGATACTATTGCCTCCTGTATTTCAAATGACAAATCTAAATTAACTTAATAGTTAGGAATAAAATAAGGTTACAAAGCTCTGTAATTTGGCAGATAGACTTGTTACTGAAAGTAGTACATGTCTGAGAGTATCTCACCATGTTGGTTATTTTCCATGTAAGTCAAGCATTTCTTTGACACTTGATGTCCAAAAATATTTTTTCTCCTAATGTAAAAGGACAGAAGGATGTCAACTCTTCTTTTTGCCTTCTAGTTTACAGTTGCTAATGCAATTCTGAAGATACTGTTTTAAAAATACCTTTTCTAGCTACTTAATATAGCTGGGCAATTAGTGTTCTCAGAAGAGCCCAAAGCAATGGAGTTAATTGCAAAGACATTATCTTACCCTGAGAAGCCATACTCTGAAAAGAAAACTACCTATTAGCAGTTTCAACTGTTAACTTGTAATTTGAAGAATGACATGACCAATCAGTTTAAACAAAAAATCTGGTCTAATGGTTCTGTTATCTTCCAATATGCTTCAGGTATATGGCAGAATTAAGATAAGCAAATTCCAAAGCCCACTGCAGAATGAAAGCCTTTCATTAGGTTAAAAGGACAGCTCTTAGCAGGACATACTTCAGTTATCTCTGACTGGATTCACATTAAGGACATGGTATACGGAAGTGACAGCTTGTAGTCTTTTGCAGAAGGGCCTATGAAAACATTACCTTAAAAATCCATTTTCTACATTTCTTTTAGCAATTTTCATGGTTGTATATCCTGTTACACTCTGCAAGTGTTTTTACATGTTCTTTCAATATTTACATGTTCTTTCAAATGTGTTGTTTGTTCAACATAGAGCATTAAACAAACCAACTGGCCAACATATGTCATTTGCCCCTCCTTCTGCTGCATTTCCAGAATGGCTCTATAACCCTCTTGCTTCTGACAGATTCTCAGCTAATTACCAAAAACCCAATATTCTTCACTTAGGGTAGAGAAAAGGAGAATAGACGTAGGTGTGTGACAGTTGGTACTATGACAACTGTTCTGTCATCAGAAAGTTCAGTTTGCTCTCAAACTAAACACAATTTCCAGCTGAGCGACATTAGCTTGTATGCCTAGCAGACAGTAATTACTGACATTCACTATGTCGTTTGCTGTAAGATTACTTTTCTTGTCTATATATCAACTCTCTTTAGAGTTTAGTATTCAGTAATTTAACATTTTTCATTAAAGTAATTCAGTAGATACAAGAGGAAGTGATTAGTTTTGTTTAAAAGAAAGTATAAGTTCTGCACAATTATATATTTCCCAATATGACAACATCTAGGCAAAAAAGGGCATGCTCTTTCATAAACAACTGCACTATTTTATTAATGTTACAAAGAACTGAAAAAATGTACTAGAAAAAATATGCACTGAAAGTATGTTTTTTAATACAGAGAAAACAGGAAACAAAACAACTCCATAACTTGCTTTAAGTATGCAGTTTTAAGAAGTGCTTTTAAAATAGTTTCTTCATTGTTGGGAGTGATGTGAATCATACAGCCCACAATAAAAACAATGAGATGAAATGGCATTGAACACTACCAATTGAACTACAGCTTAAGTTTTCCATAAACTCAGATAGCATCAATATTTTATTCATGACTTCAGACACTGCTCCATAACCACTTTCCTTAATGTATTTTCTGTAATTCCCAACTTATATTTTGTCTTTTTGTTTTTTTGGTGTTCATATTTAATATAAATTCAATATATTAATTTGTTATATAAAGAAAACCCAGAAGTGACTAAAAAAACAAACTTTGACTTTATGCACTGTGTCATTCAAGCAGTGCCCCTGTTGCTAATTTTGCTATAAGGCTCAAATTTTTGCCATTAAAAACTGTTAGATCCAGTACCTCCAGTGGTTATCATCTGGTTTTGAAATTCTGCACATTTAATTCTGTCTCCTTCTAGTGTCCTTAACTACTTTGAACCTTATCCACACCAACTGCCATAACACTTGCGTCTTTATAATTAGGATGGTAAAAAACAAACCAGTTATTTTTACTTGTACTTATCAAGAGATGGAAAACAAATGCTTCATCAAAAATAAACAAGAAATCTTGCAAAACATGGTTAAAGCTAAATATTATACTGCTAAACAGATTAACAAATGTTTCAGGTTATTTTTCAAAAACTGCAGGAAGGTCACTTAAAAGCTGGCTCAGTATGGATGCATCTTAGGAAAGGCTAAATAAATTGTTTCCTCTCATGTAAAGATATCCAAAAAGCTAAGGTCAAAATAAATAAAAAAGGGTGTCACAAAAGCTAGTTTCTGCTGGGCTTAATATGGTGTGGTAAAGTGGATTATACATCATTATATATCATAAATATATATGTGTGTGTGTATAAATAACTTGTACAGAATTTATTAATGTGAATATTATCAACATTAGTATATCAAGTTTTAAAAGATGGGAGAAATATTTAAAGAAACTTAAAATAAAGATTTAAACCTTTTTTAAGAAGTGAGAACTGCTTTAGAGAACTGCATTCAAAACATGATGTTCATTTAATATGCTCCTTCTTCACAGCTTACTTCACTTTATTTCTCAGTTTTCACCTACCAACTAAAAAGCAAAAACTGCTAGCTTCTATTTTTGATATGAAGCTACCACCCACGTTGTGTGGACCACTTGCTTAAATCTAAAATAATAGATTTCCCCCCCACATCTTCAGAACAATAGAATAGCAATATATAAAAATCCAGGTTAAGAACAGCTACTGTTTAAAAAAATCAGTGACCTTACTTTTCCCTCATACAGTGGTTTCTCTAATTAAATGTTCTGGAATATTGTTTTTTACCCTTTTAGAAAAAATACTAGATTAACTACTGCCATAAACACACAGAACTTGCGATTCATTTTGTTAATGATTTTGATTTAGGTGACTGACTAGGTAGTCAAATGCAATGGGTCAGCAGCCTAACTAAAGCATTATTTTGTTTTTAAATCAGTGACAGGTTTGATGTTGCTCTTTTCTTCTGTTTGAAGACAAAACATTATTTTATACATTTTAATATTTCAGCCTTATGTAATTAAACATTTGTTGTTCTCAGCAGGGCATGAGGAAGAAGAATATATGCTCAAATACCGTTCACAGTCTAATTCCCTGCATCTTATGTTGTCTGCCAAGATGATAAGGGACTACTCTTACCATAGTTGAGAGCCTCTGGAGCAGTCCATTTGATAGGAATCTGCTTTAAGCCTGAAGATGAATATACTCCATCATCTTCCTGACGAGACATGCCAAAATCGCTTATTTTCAAAATGTTGCTTTCACCGACCAAACAATTTCTTGCAGCCAGATCTCTAAGAAAAAACAAGAAATAAGCAGCCAATATTTTACAGATGCAAAACCACTAAAACCTGAAGGCAAGTCTGAAGCAGCCCCCTACATTTTTTCTATCATAGCAGAATTTACTATTAAAAGCAAGTAAGTCACCATGTACAAAATGTCTGTACATACCAAATGCATAACAGAAGCATATGTTGAAATATGCAGATGCAAGGCAAGAATTTGCTGTGGCTATACTGTCCATTGGGATCACAGAAGTCAATCCACAGATTAATATATTGGATTTAATGCAAATGAGGAAACTCAAAGAAACATGTTCATCTAATTGTGAAAGACACTGACAAAAACAAGTCTGAAATCAGAGTTTCCAGCTGAAGAAATATGCAAATATGTAAAATGGTACAATAAAGTATGCAGTTTCACATTAATTTGTTGCATTGTCCAGCAGAAGCAAAAGAAAATGTCATCACTTATACCCACATCTGTAAAACATGTTACCAAGGAGTTTTCTGGAATTTAGGACTAAAGTTTCAACCATATTAAATTAATAACATTTTAAACATTTTCAACTGCTCAGTACAGTCTGGATGTTATGCCAGGTGCACGTAGGGAACTGAAAAAGTTGTAAGAGGTAGATTCTTGAAGAAAATTTATAAAGCCAATTAAAATCACGGACCTCATCTTATGTAGTATTTAAAAATGTTCTGAGTCTGTAATGGAAAATACACTGGAAAGAGTATGTAATATGACCCTTATATGTAAGGATTACGCACAGTTTATCTAACTTTTGTGCTAGTTTTTTCTTTCAGAGTAATCTAAACAAGGCAGGTTTGATCATCAACAAAATTTTTTCAAATGTACTTCCATGGAAATAAAACTGGTATCTGAGAAAGCTGGTTAAGGTTGTCACACTATTTTCTGTACGCAGGTGAATCAACTTAAGGTCCTTTGGAATACCAAAGGCACACAGCATTTCTGCTCCATGAAACTGGTTTTACAGCTGTTCTATCAGCTGGCAGCAGTCACTGAATTGCTCTTTTCCAGCTGCCAGGGGAGTGCCAGGGACCAGGCAATGACCCGCAGCTCGTGCAGGCAGACACAGTGGTCAGGTCCATCATCGATATTTAGGGGAAAGTCGTTTCCTCTTTCTTTTTGTTTCAGTTACTTGCCTACCAAATACATGAGAACTTTTATCACCATCTTTCACAGTCTATCAATACAAATATAAGAAACAATGAGTGCCCAGCTGTTAACAGTGAGATAGGACGCATTTTAAGATGCAACTCGATTTACTAATAAAGATACACTTAGCATATCAAAGGCAACAGTGCAGGACATGAATCTCAAATATTGTTTTTGCTTCCAGCTAAAATACTCACCCTTCTGAATATAGAATAATATGGATTATTTTTAGTTTGTCATTTCTGTTAATAAAGTCTTTTGAGGTTATGTTTACTTTAAGAGTTTTTAATAGGCTTACTTTAAGAGTTTTTAATAGGCTTTTGCATTTCCCCTTGATGCACTCAATTTTCTGTTTCAGAATTTTGAACCAGGAACATTTAGCAAATCCGCTGCCCCTTAAAATCATGCCAAAACCCAACCAAAGTTTTGTTACTGTGTAAGTTTAATAACCTGCTTCTATGGAAGGTGATATGATTTTCCATCATTAAACATTTCACAAGCTGTAATTACATCTGTGGTTAGTGAATTTTTCAGGTTTTTCCTTTCTCACTGTTAGAGATTCTCCAGATTGTCTGTTCTTTTAACATTTATTATGTTAATTGCTCAAGCTGCTTACAGATGCTGTGCATGTCAGGTTTCTTGTTAGCAATTCCCTTGCCATTTTAACTGTTCTCACCATTTCCTGTTGAATTGTCCAAATTCCCTATTTACATGTTAAAAAAAAATTTTAAAAAGACATTACTCTGACATTTATCTTTCTCATGTTTTTCTTCTTTGAGCATGTTGCTTAGCTTTCTCAGTGTCTTCCAAAGAGTTTCTTTACTGCTTCTTCTCATTTCTGTTGTATCTTCTGATCTAGAAATATACTGATTCTATTGATAAATTTCCTTAAAGAGGATCTTAGTATGTTTAAGCCTTGACACAAGATCACTGGCCAGAAGTACATTTTGGGCACTGTGATTCATTACAGAACTAGTAGCTAGTTAAAACATTACCTCCTTTGCTTCAAACAAATTTTCTCCCAGTGGCCAGGATTCTAATACCATACTGAAAACATCCTTATACATCAATACAGAGTTCTACTGGCTACTGATAAAAAGAATCCGTTCTATTTCACTGCAGAATATTCCTGTCTACTCCCTAAAATCGGTATACTATCCCATTCTCTCTCCCATCCCTTTGGTATGGACTAGCCTATTTCTCAGGATTTAGTTGCTGTCACTTGTGTATCTCTCCTGTCAGCCCAATTTGGTCGGGAGGCTGTCTTACTGCATGGACTAAGAAACAAAAACATTCCTCCTTTCTTCACATATGGAAGAATGTGAAATTTCTTACTCTCTTCTCCTTTTACATAAAGCAGGCTTCAGGCAGAAGCATATTTTATTACATGTGGCAGGATCAGGAAGCAGAAAGGCTAAGAGTGGTATTGGTTTAACTGTCACAGGGCTTATGGGAAGACCTTAGCAACTTACCCTTCTGTGTGAAACACACTGCAGTTACATTCAAGAGAAAATCTGTATGACAGATGACATTACTGAGTAAAATCAAAAGGAACCTCAAGTATATATTCAAACATCTATTCAAGTATAAACTGTGAAGAGTCAATATTACAGATAATAGCGCTACAGGAAATGGCCACTGAAGCATCAAATGTTCCACAGGAACTTAGGGAAAAATTTCTTGACAGAGAGGGTGACAGAGCCCTGGCACAGGCTGCTCAGGAAGGTTGTGGAGTCTCCTTTGGAGATCTTCCAAACCCGCCTGGATGCTGCCCTGTGCCACATGCTCTAGGTGTGCCTGCTTGAGCAGGCGGTGGGACTAGATGATCTCTAGAGGTCCCTTCCAACCTTAAGGATTCTATGATAACTATTCTAGTTATACAAGTATTTGTTATAACTCATCACACGCTTTCTCCTTCACTTTCCCTAAAGTAAACATCCTAAAGAAGCACAGACAGAACTACATGGAATTAGCTGCCTTTTTCTATACAGGGCATTGCCTTTCTTTTCATACTGCATTTATTACTTGCTGTAGTAATTCCATAAAATCAATATTATCATTAACACATAAAAGCAGCAAATACTCATTATACAAATTATACTAATCTGTTTACAGAACAGTTCATTAGTAAAATAAAAGCTGTTTCACTTTTAGATGCCACGCTGATAGACGCTCATAAGGATATCAAAAAGTCCCTCACTCCAATTACCAAAGAGGAAAAACTGATGTGTAAAAGAAATTTCATTTTTAAGCACTATTCTGAAGCTTCTATCACATACAAACAGCTCACAAGCTACATATTGTTAATATAGATTGGACTGCTGACACTGCAGCAGACAGTTCCAATGACTTCTGCTAAGAATCCAATAGCAAATTAAAGAGGTACTGGAGACAACTTCTGTGTGGTGGAGCTGCTACCGTCCAGTTCTAGGTATGTCAGTGAGGACTTAAACCTCAAATGTTTATTTAAGAATGCCCTGGAAAGAACTGTACAGCAAATAACACCCAGTATTAGAGTGGGACTCCATCTATTTAAACAAGAGGCACACTACAAAATCCCCAGGACAGACTGCTACACTGAAGGAACATCCTCAGCTGATGCAAGATCAGAACAAGATCAGAACACTGTCTTTGTATGTTTAATTCGAAATAGTGCATCAATCTAAGAAAGAGAGGGTGGCGAGTCTAAAAGTGAAATTCGGTGGTATTTTTTGTGACCTACAAATCCATCAACTCTTTCAGCCACTTCAGGTAACTTCCAATGCTGGCTGTATAATAAAAATCAAAATACATTTATTTCCAAAGCTTCTTCTTAAGCACATGCTGCTTTTTTTTCTTTTTCTTTTTTTTTTTTTCTGAGTATAGAACATATTAAATAGTGTCTAATAACAGATTATTAAGTACTGAATTATAGTAGATTAATAGATAACTAAATAACTAATAACTGATAGTAATAGATACTAGATAACTAAATGCTAGAGAACAAGAGCATGTAATTTTAATAATCTATGCTAGCCTCCTCCTATACACCTATTTCTTACTGATCTAATTATGACATAATGAATATTAATGGAAAATATTAACTGTAATGCTAATCATTTATCTCAGTTTGTCAGGTAGCTCATATCTATGCTCATTTTCACAGATGACTATGTATGCTAGAGATAAGCTAAGCTAGCTTAGTGATTTTTGAACAGTCAAAGCTCTTCTGCTTATTGCCCATACTGTTGAATATGTATTTTTTTTTAACTATTAAGTAATTTCCTCACCTCAGATCTCTGTTATCCCTGTAAAGGATCAGCTTACAGGGATTAGTTATCCCTGTAAAGCATTTCGATATTTTCAGATCAAAGACTTAGAATATTTTTTTCCCCAAAAACAAATAAAAAAGGTGTCCAAAACAAACAAAAAATAGGTTTTTTAGATATAAGCCTATTTTTTATGGTTGTGTTCAGTTACTAAAGATGATCATTCTGAGTATTTTTTGTATTCTGAGTATTTTTCAACAGTTACAATTTCTGTGAATGAACTGGTTAAATCACACTTCCACAGAACCTCATTTTTCTCCACGCATAAGACTAAAACATTATCCGGTACTCCAGGAAAGGTTCACTCTCACTTTCATAATAGTGAGAGTGCCATCAGATGAAATATTACACCTCAGTGAACTATCCTTGTGAACTACAGTTATTAAGACAATATTAATCAAAAGATAAACTTTGCTTTCAAAAACAGATCAAAGAAAGCATATGAAAATTAAAACTATCAACAAGCTTAGACATTTTTCTTAAAGCACTATAACTTGGTCTAACTAGAAATTAGTTGGTGAATAGTCATAAATGTCAAAAAAGAAAACCAGAACTATAATATATAATCATTAGACACTAGAAGAAAGTATTAAATGTTTTAAAAAATGCTTCTAAGGATGAATAGTGATACACAAACACACACAGAGCAGAGCATCCCTGTGTTGTTAACTCAAAATTCTAATGTATGTGTGTGACCAACGAATAACCCCCATAATGGAAGAAGGCTAAGAGAGTGAGATATCCCAAGAGAAATGGTGTAGGATGCATCCCCTACTGCACTGGATGCACAGAGAACTAACTATCTCAGCACAAAGTGGACTGGAGGGTTGGTTTTAGATAAGCAGTCATAGCCATTAATCGCTTCTTCCTGAGTTTATCAAAAAAATGTGAATGTCTACCTGATATTAGCCAGACCAGCATGAGGTAAGTGTGCATGTGGTCATCCCCAAATCTAGTATAAATCCTGAACAAACAACAAAGAAATTTTGGAGAGAGGAGGTCTTGAGTTGGCTTCAACTTACACATACTACTTTCTGGTGATTGGGGATGTCCAGTGTCATGATGATGACATGATGCCATAAATTTCATCTACAGTAGTTGATTATTACAAATGCTTTCATATATACCTACTTGAAACATGACAGGAATCTTACTCATTTGTACAGTCATTTCTGATGAACAAGTATGGTATATGAATCACGACTGTAAAGTTTTATAGACTGAAAAATGTTGTTACTACTGAGTTTCATTTTGTTTTGTAGCAGAGATATCAGTGATTACTTTAAGAGTACTGTAAGATTTTCACTGAAGCCTCCATCCTTTTTTTCCTATTTCAAAGTGGAAACTATTTCATTCAATCATCAGGTAAAATGCTCTCCTTCAGATGGAATACCCAGCCTTCAGAATTTTAAGTCAAAGCCATCCTGCCTCTGATACTACCTATCTCCTCTGAAGCATGTCCCCTTGTGCTGGTTGTCTGTGGATTTGCAATGCTGCCCTGGCCTTTGGGGACTCTAATGCTTTTCATAGGTCCAAGAAATGTTTGCTGGAGAGCAGCCCCACAGAGAGGGACCTGGGCGTCATGGTGGATGACAAGATGACCATGAGGCAGCAGTGTGCCCTGGTGGCCAGAAAGGCCAACGGGATCCTGGGGTGCATTAAGAAGAGCATCTCCAGCAGATCGAGGGAAGTGATCATCCCCCTGTACACAGCCCTGGTGAGGCCACATCTGGAGTACTGCGTCCAGTTCTGGGCTCCCCAGTACAGGAGGGATATGGAGCTGCTGGAGAGAGTCCAGCGCAGGGCTACCAGGATGATCAGGGGCCTGGAACATCTGCCCTATGAGCAAAGGCTGAGGGAGCTGGGCCTGTTGAGCCTGGAGAAGAGGAGGCTGAGGGGGGACCTGATCAGTGTCTATAAATACCTCAAGGGAGGCAGTGAGGAGGAGGGGGCGGCCTCTTTTCAGTGGTGGCCAGCGACAGGACTAGAGGAAATGGCCACAAGCTGAGGCACCAAAAGTTCCACAGGAACTTAAGGAAACACTTTGTGACAGTGAGGGTGGCAGAGCCCTGGCACAGGCTGTCCAGGGAGGTTGTGGAGTCTCCTTCTTTGGAGATCTTTAAAACCCGCTTCGATGCAGCCCTGTGCCCCGTGCTCTGGGTGACCCTGTGTGAGCAGGGGGGTTGGACTAGATGACCTCTGAGGTCCCTTCCAACCTTACGCATTCTATGATTCTATGAAACCCTTTCTTACTATCAATTTAAAGATGAGTATCACCAACTGTCAGTAACCTATTATAAAGCTATGGATTTGTTGTATCTGGCTAATATTATGTAGTATTTACACAAAAATAAGATTCCAAAACTGCTCAGTAGACACACAAGATCCTCATTGATATTTTAAAATTTATATCTAACGTATCACTTGCTGCATGGAAAGGTAATTCAATAGATTAACTCAAAGTTTACCTAAACACTTGCTAAACTTTTAAACTTCCTGCATCACTATATATTTGAAAACAGTCTGAACGATAAGAGAAAATATTTTAATAAATGACAATGTACTGAAGTGTAAGGTGCCTGCTTTTATTTAGTAGCTTTACTAATGATCTGGAGGAAAAGTTAAATAGCAATTTAATTCAATCTCCAGATGATATCAAATTTGCAATTGCAGCAAACACCAGTAAGGGTAAAAACTAAATAAGAAGAATGAAAGAAGGGGAACTGTATGTTGGAAATAACAAAATTAGATGTAACCTGTAAAAGAGAAGTTGTGAAAAATCCAACTAAAGTACAGATATTCAGTGAAATGCAAATACTTCACATCAATCACGTTGAAAAAAAAGAAATCCAAAAGAGAAACAAAATAATTATGGACCTGATGGGACTGTGTATAAACAGAAGTAATGGAGTGAAATTGAGCATAGAAAAACAAAAGTTGATTATCTAGTACATTGTTAGAAGGCTGCCTAGGGAAATAGAGAAATTCTGTTTTCTTAATCCACTTGTTTAAAAGATATAAAGCCAACTAAACAGGTGCAGAAAACAATGTTCAGTTTCAAAAAGATGGACTAAACAAGCTAACATGATGTTTTATGATTTGAAAATGAGCATCTTGATATTTCCACACTCTCAAGCATAATTATACTTGTAACAACAACAAGGTAGCAGTAAAAGCGGGCATGACCCCAAGAAGCACTTGCTTTCTGAATCAGCTTATTTTTTCATTTTACTTTGTATGACCTTTTCAACTAGTCATATGCATGCACGCTCCACATTTTATAAAAGTCTGAAATACAAATTTTCCTACCTAGAATATGAGCTGCCAGCAGCATTCAGCAAAATACAGATATATTTTCTCTATAAATTTATTTCAGGTTAAAACAGAATGCGTAGAAATTGGCATAGGCAAATTAAATATGACATTAAGTTTACTAGAGACTAGAGATCCATTTGGAACTGCTGCATACAACAAGGTAAAAAATGGCACTTAAAATGCTTTTTAGTTATTTTTCCCTCCAGGTAGAATTTGGCTTTTGTTTAATACTATATTGGTAAACAATAAATTTACAGAGTTCAGTTGATCCTACTGATCCAGTTTTATATGCTTACATGAGGCACTTGCCTTTTCTTACAAATTTATTTCACTACAGAAAACAATCATTTGTCACGCTAACCTCCCTGGACAACTTCTCCTGCCTTTCTCCTTTGTCCTCTCCTTTCCCTTCCTTGTATTTAAAACCTATAATTCCATTTTTTTTTCTTTCCCAGATGGAAGGCCTGACATCACTTTCATTTACTGCTAATGTCTGAACACTTTCCCTAATGCAGCAACCATGAAGTCTCAAGAGATCTGGAGATGGGATTCTTGTACTTGCTTCTACTTTTTAATTTTACCCTCTAGACTTGTTTGCATTTTTAGAATCACATTACTGGTCAATAGGTTTGCCTGCTTTCCTGGATCTCCCTTCTCTGAGAAAGGTTAAACTTGAATATATGGAATATTTTATATAGAGAACCATTACTATAGCGGCTGTAATGTAAAATGCATGCAATTAGTCATTGTAATACAGACACAAATTCTGCGGGACTGCAAGTGCCATTTGGAAATGCAGATCAAACATAGTAGACTGCTTAGATGTAGTAGTTAGATTGAAAGATAAAAGCAAATCCCAAGGTAGAAGCTGGTGTCCAAATCACCAAAATGAAGAAAGTATGAAAATGATAAGGCTGGAACATAATGAAACAGCTAATGAAGTTGGAGGTGTGAGGTAAAACTTCCTATATTAACAGTAAAGTAAAAAGTACTTCATTAAATTTTATTAGAAACAGATATTTCTTGAAATAAATGTGAGGCCTCTGTATGCATTACAGTGCCGAAAATGAACTGATATAATGCAGCAGCTAAAAAAGAGGGACATGGGGATTTACGGAAACACAGCAATTATCTGATGAGAGGACAAACTAAATTTTTTTTTTTCCCTGTAGAGAATAAATGTATCATATTATTTTGATAACATATAGTTAGTATTTATGAATAGCTACCAGGACAACTAGTATCATAAGAACAAAAAGATATTCTTCAAGTCTAAGTGCCAGTGTTAGATAAACTGGCTCAAGTTTGCTTTACATACACAAGTTTATATGAATATAAATATCTATACATACTATTGACAGAATTTGCAGTTTCCATTTTCAAATTTTTTGTTGGATTGCCCTCTAATCAGAGTATTTTTCCTTTCTTAATCACAACAGTTTGTCACTTTTCCTGAATAATTGAAACAAGTACTTTTTCTTCTTTGAATTTTTATTATTCAGCTTTTTACAAATTTTTCAAAATTACCTGTTTATTTCCCACTTTATAATATCAGTATCTACTGCTTGAAGTAGTATTCTGCTTATTTTGTCTCCTACTACCTTGCAGATGTATAGAATTTTTCTTTCATCTGTTTATATCTACATCATGGATACCAACTGCAGCTCTTCACGGCATCTTTGCAAAAGAAGATATAAGTAGCACAGTATTTTAGATAAGAAATGATTTTCTCATGAATAAACATGTGGAAATATGTAAGAAATTCACAAAAATGACTGAAAGGTAAGTTGTGTATATAGCTAGAATCTCAGGGGAAATAAATGAACAATATTTGCACTTTTTTTTTTTCTTTTATGTCAGTAGCTGCAACTTACAACATATCTGAAGTGAATCTGAATTTGCCAGTAAGTTTCTGGTATGTTTAGTCTACATGAGGAAATAATTCAGTGCATGAGAATCAGATACACACACTGAAGTAGCCAGTGCTGTGGCTCCTCAGCTATTTCCAATAAGTGCAGCAAGAGGGGTTAACTCATGCTTAGATCTAGTCTATCTCCCATGCCAGTCAAGGTCCTGACCTGGCTGCAGCACGGCTAGCACACAAACTTCAGCTTCCTCTGCTGCAGGTTTCTCTAGGGAGCACCACTTCTCCTTTGCTCTGATCCCATGGAGAGATCCCATGGGAGATCCCTGTGATCTCCCTGATCACAGGAGCAGATCTGTGCCCGGCCATCACTGCTCCCAGAATTTCCGTGCCTCCTCATTTCTGAGTTACATCACTGTGTCTGGCCCAACCTTATAGCCCCCAGCTGGACAACATCTTCAGCAAAGGGTCAAAGCACTGGTAGAACTGAACTATGTGGATATAGGGATTGAAGAATTGACTGAGTCTCTAATTTTAGGAAAAAGCTGGCTGTCAAATCTAAAAGATTACCAGACATTAAATCATTTGTTATAAAAGACTCCTCGAAAGGAAGCTGGAGCACATTAACATAGTGGATAATTCCTGCTTAAAAACAACCACCAGATGTTTAATGACAAAAAGTATATTCTTATATTTTACATAGAAAAAAACTTCCATCACTATTTTTTTTCTGAGAGCACCCTCAGACTCTCTCTGTCTTACTCAAAGATAGCAAGTGTCTCTTTGAGTTCTACTCTGCTTTCTTGTGGTAGGCAAATTATTTATTTACCAACATATAAATAGTTAATTTCAATTTACTGCAAGTCCAGCTTTATTAAAATAATATATATACATACACTGAGAAGTTAAACATCAGGAAAGTAAAAACCAAGAAAAGTAAGTGTGATCACCATAATATTATTTCTCTCTCAAATTCAACCAAAATCAGAAAACTACAGTATGAGAGATCCTGTCATCTCAGTTTTGCCATCTGCGTTTATAAAACTCACAATTGCTGTTCAGGCACAGGATAATCCCTGATTAATTCAAGCTAGAAAGATATGAAATCCTTACCTACTACTAGAATTTTGCATAAAAGGTTACTTTAGCCATTATGAAAATTACTATATACATAAAAACAGAAGTAGAGGTTGTCCTCGTAAAGGAAAACGAGAGAGTAAGGTCCTGGACCAGGAGAGAGCCCAGGCCCTCCCAAGACTGGTGTGGGAGAGGCTGTCTGCATTAGAAACAGTGGCAAGGAAAGGGTGGGTTTGCCAGGGAAAGAGCAGTCAGGAAGCTCAATGTCAGCGAAGAAAAGGACAGTCAGTTTGCTCATTACTGAATGGGAATGGAGACATTTGTGGCCAACAGGTCTATTAAGAAGTGGTAGTCATAGAAGGATAGTTTAAAAACTCCCAGTTATGTTAACTCAGCATACCTGCCTCAAAAATCCTGTCCCAAAGTTACTCTAAAAGTAGTAAACCTTTCTAATGAAGTATATTTACTTAATCTGCCATCTTAATCCTTACACAATTTCTTGAAACTGGGACTTGGCTCTTATTTCACTGCTTTATTTGTACTTCTCAGAACCCATGAAATTTGATGAAGTATCCGACATCCAGCTTCACCACGTAAAGGTTTCTGATCTTTTTCTGTCAGGCTTGAGTGACCCTGCCTGCATCTGTGAAGAAGAAAACACTGCAACATCGATTCAACAATTCTGGCAGCTCCATGTACCTTCATGATCTCTCTCAATTTCCAAATCAGTTAACAAGTCTGTAAGGTTTTCTTCACTGACTGAAGTCTTGCATAAGGGATTTTGAAATATCCTTTGACTAAGAGCAAGTCAATCAATACTTACAGTGATAAAAAAAAATGTTTCATGAAAATGTCCTCATGCTGTAATTCTGCCAGAGGAGGCTGAAAACTACAGTGGAACGACAAAAGTGGAAAAAAAACCCCACAACATATCTGAGCTTATTGTTTTATTATGTTATATGAAAGAACTCCTGTAGGATATATGATCCAAGTGAACTCAATTTCTGACAGATGCATTTGCTCAGATTTGTTGAGAATCTTATGAGCATCTATGGCAACTGCAGCAATCTTTGAACTGAGCTGAAGATACATAATCTTACCAAAGTTTCTCCCTGGTTTATGACAAAAACATCTTGATGTTCTAAGATGAACAATAATTGAAAAAATGTATTTCCTTAGTTACATGATATGTAGAACTATACCTCAGCTAAGACTATGCAGAAATAATATATGCTTTAAGTGTTTTTCAGATGAATGAGGCACACTAAAGCCACTTTACAGTCTTCCTCCATTTTCCACTCAGCCGCACACTTTCAAAAGTACTTTATAACTTTTCATTGCTCTATTTCAGTCACTGAAATCCTATATTTGGAGTACTTTTGAATAATTCCACTGTCACAGAGAACATCTACATAGCAGTAAGATGTACAAGCATTGATATTCTTTGAAAAAATAGTGAGGAAATTTTTGTCAAAGCAACTAAACAGCTTAAACTTAGTATGCATGTAAAAATAAGTGTGTATGTGCACATGTGTAGAATTAGAAAAGGGAAACATACTTGTTTTCCCCAAAAATGGAAAATGAAAATTTAGTATTCATTAGCACTGACACACTGCCTGAGAATTTTCAATTAAAACTGAAGTGGCTTCCTGCCTGAAACAACTGAGGTACTCTCATCTTCAGACTTTAGGAAGAAAGAGTATTAGGAAGCCACTAAAATACTGAACTGCATTACATTTCACTGCAACAGTCATTTCCTTTACTAGCAACACTGACTAGAATTTTCTATTGTAAGAAAAAAGTAGAAGTTACAAAGTGAACACAAGATATGACAATGTATTTTAGGTATTCTTCAAAAATACTCATGCTCAGACTATTTACCTTTTGGCCAAGGATCTACAGTCAGAGAATTCTGGACTTCATTTATGACGTGACCTAGCAGAAAATTAGTTGACTTTCCTTCTTCTCCCTTCACCCCCGAAAAACACCTACCTATGATGATTTTTTTGTCCTATGATGTAGTTCCCTGTTTGTCTTCTACACAAACGTCTCTTTTACCCACGGTAAAAATGAAAACCCTGCAGTCCATTTTTCCTGTTACTACAAATATTAAAAAAAAGTTCTAAAAACCACGGTATTACTAGTGAAAAAGTTATGTTCTTGCATGTGGCTATGAGATATTGGTATCTGACAGTATATTCAAGAAGGCCTCTGCATTTTCCAAACACATTTAATAACTTTGTAACTTTGAACTCCAAAATACACAAAACAGGTAAGAACTACCACTGTAACTTCATGGCAATGACTATAACTCATAATAAAAATACTGCAAAAGCAATTCTTACAATCTAAGGACCTTTTTTTTTTTTTTTTTTCCCAGTTTAATTTAGTGACAATTGTTTTGGTAATTTCAACATGCAAGTTGCATTTATTGCACTTACAGACTCACACAACGCCAATTTCGCCATGTCTCCCGCAATTAGATTTTGATCTGCAGAATCTGCTCATTTTTTCACTACAATTTAATAAAAAAATTCTTGTTACAAAGACAACGAGCAAACTACTACTTTATTTTAAATATGAGCAGATTAAACAGTGTTAAAAGCAAATTAATTCACTTCTCTTTCAGAGAATGAAACTTCATCTGGTTGTAAAAAGCCCGAGCTTTTCATTTAGTATTCAGGATCAGTGGGAGGTGAGGACCCTCAGTTGAATAATAACTTCCCTTTTTTTTTATGATATCTCTTGGTACTTTTAGATTCACACCTAACCATTTCCTCCCAACTATTATTATTATTAAAGCTACAATGTTCTCCAGACTTTTAGGTCTACTCAGAAGTACTGTTTAAGAAACAGAAGTGCACTAGATGAGAAAATGGATGCAAAAGCTATTCCTGAAAGAGTTTTTAAATTGTTCAATATTAGGATACATTTTTCTTGCTGAAAGAAATCATGGAATTTCAAAATAATTTGCAAATTATGTCTTCTCATACTGAAAAAAAATAGTCTGTACAAATCTGAAAACAGTTTTAATAACAAAATGTAAGTTCTTGTTCTGCATCTTAAAAATAGTAATGCTACACACAGAGAAACTAAAATCCCTTTTGAAAATGACAAAAGCTAAGAGAACAGCAACCTGCTAAAAATGAATTCTGCAGAATTAAAATGAAGATCTGAGGTAGAAATAGACTAGATAATACTCTAGTGTGTTTCACATACGCCAGAAGATTAACATTTTCTCTTCTGTAGTTGCTTTAGGATAAAGTGTGTCCTACGGCAATAATTCCAGAGTACATGTTTTTATTGTTCTGGTAGAATACAACAGAAACTCATTTCTGTGACCTTCAGCTTGTTATTTATCTATACAGTAGATGTCACTAAACTTTTGGCATTCACCTTAAAAGTTAATTACTTTTACTCTACTACTCCCCATTGTAACAAAGCTACGAGAGTACACAGTTTCATTTATATCATGTAAGATTTTACTGATCACCATAGTAGCTTTCTCAAACCATTAGTTTGAGTACATTATTTTTGTATTAGTTTCAGTAGCCTATACTCCCTTATCATAATAAAATATCAAACACTCCTAATGTTACATCCTGTAAAATAAAACATAGCAGCCTATGAAAAACTATGAAAAACTCCTTTTCAATCCCTTTTGTCTTATTTTTAGCAAATCTTACTGATTTTTTTTAGTGGGAATCTTCTGTATCAGGAAGATCTCATGAGAAAAAGATAAACTAACTCAGCTACACAAAGGTAAAATTATAAGCATAATATACTTACCTTTAAAGAAGAAAAAAACCTACTCTGAAATGTCTCATGAATTGTGCTTATAGCATAAGACTTTCTTCCAATCTCTAACTATATTCTTACCCTTTCTATAAGGAATTTTTTGATGTTTGATTTCACTTCTTGCCACTGTGTTAAGTCTACAGAAGATCAGATTTTCCAATGCAAGGAATTGTTCTTGATTTGTTCTTGCATGCCACAAGAACAGTCATTGTGCTATTAAAAAAAAAAAAAAACCAAACAAACAAAAAAAACCACTCTTCTAAAGGCATAGATTATACCTATATTCATTACAGACACTTGTATTACAGCATCATGCAGTCTTCTGAGCACATATCCTTTTGGATCCCCCTGCTGAACCCTTGCATCCTAACAGCAGTCCAGTATGGCAGAAAAAACAGACCATTTTCTGAGGTTTTCAGGGCCAAGTGAAGCACTCAAATACATACGACTAGAAATACTAGTTTGCTGCTAAAACATTTGCTTTAGCTATGCTGCAGCAAGAACAAATAACATCATACTTCCTGATACATTCCAATTGTATTTTCTTGGTTCATGTGTTAGTCAATTACGTAGTTAAATCTGGAAGTGTAGGGGAAATAGAAACAATAGATACGAAAGTCAGAAAGAGGCTTGCCATGGCCAAAACAGACTTCTTCACTACTCCAACCAAAACTCTCAGTCTTGCTTGTAGCAGCACCTACAGGCAGCTTGGCCAATAACTTGATTAAGGAGAACTTGCAAGCAGGTTTGTGTTAATCACCAGTGTGAGATGAAGTTATAGTTCATTAAATTTAGCTTCATTTGTATACCATGTATGCTCATTAGCAAGGATTTCTCATGTCCTCCTTCCTGATCCCATAAGAGAGCAGCAATAAATCATTCCCTCCACTCAGCCTGCCCAGGAACCTGGCTTGCTGCTCAGCTTAGCACATCCCTATAAATGAATGGGCAGATAACCTGGGGAGATAGCATCACTTCTCATCTGAAAATCTCTTTTTGGTGATCTCCTCTCTGACGGTTTATGTCTTAATGATTCTTTGTCATACCATTCATCCTTCGATGAAGAACATTCTTTATGCAGTTAGTAAAAAGGACATGGACTATTTAGATATAATTATTTAAAATTAGTTCATATTACAAAACATTAATTTACAAATGCACGTGGATACTATGCTAATACTTGTGTTATTAATTCTATTTTATTATTTTCATTTTGACTACTGATTTATCTTTTAAGAAAAAAACAAAGTACTAATCACAGTGTTTTACATTAGATAAACTTTTTTCTGGCATTTTCCCCATGAAACAGCAGAAGTGAAAACCCAAGTTGTGAATGCCTTCAAAAAGATCAAAAGCAGGGTTAGTACCAGGAGCTTTCACAACAAAATGAGCTTCTTTTTCTTGCTATTGCAAAAATTCAGCTACTTTCACCTGCAGAGATTACTTCTGGAAGATCATTCATTTCAATGTAAACATTTTTCAAAACCTGACAAAAGGGTGTTCCTGGCTAAGGAATAATAACCCCTATCTAGTACAATTTTAGAGAGTGTCATTTCCATTTCCTTCATTGCAAACAATGTATTAGACTTTCATTGATTAAAAGACATGGCAGAGAGGCTAAGAAACACTAATGGCCATGACAGTGTATTAAATCTAAGGAAATCTTTGCCATGTAACAGCTGGGGTTGGGGACAGGAGCAGTCTGAGTGGGACTCCTGCTCTGCTGTCATCCATGCACAAAGGATTCAATTCACCAGAGTGCTGTATTAGTTTCCTGCACAATCACTGAATCCACAGAGTTAAATAAGGTTTCAAGTTACATCAAAGTTATACATGAATGCATGAAATAGTTCCTTAAAAATACAAAACAAAGAGCCACACTTGATTAGAATCAAGAAGTTAACTTCCAGTGGAACAACTAACTGATGATTGAAGGGTACAAACACAGACAGACACACACACACACAAGTGTAAACTAAAAATAGTAGGCTTTTTAGCATCTGTCTCATTACCAATTATTGGTTTATTCTACGACTACAGATTTCTTACTACAATACCTGGTTGTCATTACAGACATTGATATATATACATATTTTAAAGCCTCTACATAATAATATTATGCAATATTATGGCTGAATTTATCTCTTCATGGCATTTCAAATCATAATCCTAGGAGAAGTGACATGCTGAAATGTCAGAGGTCGAAAGTAATTGCGTTGTTTTCCCCATCTATGGGGATACAAAGAATGACATTCAAACACCATCAATAACAGGGGAAGTTTATCGTAAAGTGGAAACATCAACCTCATCAAAATCTTTCATTTAACAGACACTTTAAAGCATTACTACAAGAGCTATCATTGGCTGATCAAATTGGATTCCATCTACTCTAGTGCTGGAGTTCTGATTATCTGATGCTACTCAGATAATACAATTGTCCGCATTATTAACTAGATATATGATGAAACCTAGAAATAAGATGAAATTTAAGATGATAAGATGATTAACTAGAAATAAGATGAAACACTATGATTGCCTTTAGAAAGAAAAGTCAATCACAGAAGAAGAAAATTTATTTCTTTTTACCTATAAGTAGAAGCTTCAGTTTGGTGTTCCAAACTGAGGAACTGTGGAAGCTAATGCTCTACATTAAACTGACCTCTGGGAACTATTCCTTAATAATGTTAGTCTCAAAATTACCACAACTAAACAATAACTTTGCTTTGTGGTTTTATTACCAAATGACTCGGTAATTTAACATGTAACAAGAAGAGTAACCAATGGCAAGCATAATTGGTGCTGGAAATTTGCAATGACAAACAAAATCTGTCCTATTTATCACAAATTCAATCAGCAGCTGAAGAAATAAATGTGGTTTTCTAAAACATAACAGAACTTTTGAGCTTTGTCATTAATATGACAAATATTAATTTAATATCATCATATTTAATATAACCACTGCTTTTTACTTATGTAACAGCAAAAAAGCCAAAATTAAAAAAAGCTTTCTAACATCCTGCACATATTAATTTAATATAATGAAATATACAGTCTATTGATTTGCTGATATAACAGCAAAAAGACAAAAATATATACTTCCTACACACTGCAATTACTGACAACGCTGGCAAAAGGACTGCAGCATTGAGCATAATTCAGACACATCTACGTAAATTAACATGAAATTGCATAGATCTGCAATAAATGAAAATGCATTCAGACATTTCTTGTAACATACTTAAATCACCCAAGCTCTTGCATCCATTACACTAGTCACAGGTCTTCAGAATTATTTTTGCGGCAGCGGCAAAGCTAACTTAGAGCTAAAAGCTGGTTTGCTTTTAATGGAGATTGGGGTGAATTTCTGACAAAGAAAACAAGAGATACAAAGTACAGACCCTAATAACAAACACACAGAGTATACATCGAAAAAACATATTATTCTTTCTTTTTAAAGCTTTTATTATTCAGTCAGGCTCAAATCTGGAAACTAGTGATTTAGGGAAAATAATAATACATTTGCAGAAAGCTTATTTTGTATTCAGAAGCTGCTCATCATTGCATATATATTTAGAATTCAATAATCATTCTCACGCTAATTTAGTAAAGTGAAATTTGAGTATACTACACTTGTAATATTTAATGTGTTCAGATGCTTCCATCTCCTACTTTCTTCTCCTTAATACTTTCACACATGAATTGAATAACCTCATTAAAGAAAAAAAATGCATTGCTAAAATAAATTTTCAGAGAGTCAGAACTACCAATTCAGACCTGATTTCCAGCTGTTCATTCCTTAGACTGACCTCAGTCTAATAAAACATGCTTTAGTGTTTAAGATAAAATAGCATTTAAGATGAAATTAAGATAAACAATGAATGAACCTGTGAACTTAAACTTCTAATTTATGTGAGGTCTGTAAAAAATCCAAACCTAAATTTTCAACAACTTATTTCCATAAATTTTTAAAAAGCATTAAAAGATATTTTATTTCACCATGTACAAAAGATTTAGAAAATAGAGAGATCTCTACAGCTAAGCCTAGGAGGACTACAAATACATTCCCCTCTTACATATTTTCCATTGCAGCACAAGACAGAACAGATTCAAACACTAAACTTCAGTTTGCCTCTTTCTGTGCAACACTTTGTTATTCTCAGTACTATTTATAATTTGTTTAGCAGGTTAAAGCAGGAAGGATGCTTATGATGTAAACATTTAAACAAAAACAGACAGAAGGCTAACCCAGTTTTTTCAATGTATTGCATTTCCCATGCCATTATTTCTTAAATAAAAAAAAAGGTCTTCAGCCTCTACCTAGAAAACACCTGCTGCAAAGTCTTTTTCCTCTTAAAGTCTGACTTTTATGTTACTACACACAATCACTGAATTTTCTGGTGAAATTGACTCTGAAGAAAGGAAGCTGTGAAAAAGAATTGAGTATTATGAGTAGGACAGACTGCCTTACATAGAAAACAAGTAAACTACAAGACTGTTTTTAGTCAATAATAGTCTTCCTACATTTAAGTTAGTTAACTTAGTTCTATAAAATAAACTACAAAAATGAAATTTGAAGTTTAATGCTAAAATGCAAAAATATTTTAATTTGCCTGAATTATATAGTCAGTAGATCACGCATAGTCTATGTCTAGAGATGCTAGCACACATGCTTTGGTTTACACACAGGCTGCAGTGAAACACTGTGTTTGTCACAGGTTAAATTGCTTCATATAGCACACAGGAAATTATTTGGCTTTTCATCCTATTTGTACAGAAAATATTGTACGAAGAAAATAAGTTGAGTGAGAAGGTGACAAATTTTCCACCAAAAGATTAAAATGATAATATTGAAAAAGTAGGAATTATCTAACTCAGTAGCTGAAATAGTGAGGAAGTGCTCAAACTGTAACTCTATTAGGAGAACAGACTTTGCAATTGGAGACACAACCACTACAAGCAGTGTTCCTAAGGTGAACAGAAACTGCATGAAATGTGGCTTTACAGAGCAGTTCCTTAAGCAGTACAGTTTATCGACAACATCATTTAAAACTATCTGCTTAAAATTAATAATTCCTGGTAAGATATTATAAGTACATCTATTTAAAAAGAAAAGAAACCTGATACGTGATCCTCCAATCTACTGTGGTATTGCACGCAGAATGAAGCATGTCCCCCCGCCACTTTCCCCCTAAATAACCATGACAGTCATTTCAGGGTTGGAACTATTACACTGCAGAGCACACCCTGTGTCTGAAAACTGCCAAAACTAATATCCTGGAGCACTCTAATGCACTCACATTTTCATTATCTAGCTCTGTTTAAAATAAATGTTAGGTCGCAGATGTAGTTTTGTTAGGCACTGATGAATTAAGAGCCTTGTGCAAAACAGACATCTGTTGATGGGGGCACTGGGCACTGCTGGGGCACAGAGGCAGCCCGAGGACCCTAAATGCCCCGGGAGCTCACGCGCAGAGAGGAACCAGTCGCCTCTGGAAGGGTGCAGTGCCCCTGCACTGTAAACAGGCTGCCAAGCACCGCTGGGAGCCAGAGGTGCCAGCAGCCCCAGCAGCCACGACCAGCCTGGCTCGCCGTGGTGTCCGCGGGGCCCCGCGTCCTGCCCGCGCTCCTGACACCTTTTAATTTTTATTGGGGAAGGAAGAGGGCTGCTCCCGGCCATGCCTCAGCCACTGCCAGGGGGCCACGGAAGAGGGGGACGGCTTATACATCCTGCTCCATGGGCTGTAGGTCATCTCCCACTATAAATACTATGCATTTGCCAAAATCTACAACAGTGAACAAACTTCTCAGGACACTTTCCCTTCCTTCCCCTACTCCTCCTCCTCTTTTTTCCTTAAGACAGTCAATGAAAAGCAGGACTTTCAAGGTTCACATGTGCGTTTTTAACTTTAAATACAGTAGAAAATGTTTTTAGTGTTCACACTGTAAGATTATGCTTTGAAATATAGTTTTAAATGACAGAGACACCTTATAAGACACATTTATGAATAAATTGTGATTATGCCTCGCATTTAGGTATTATATCAAGCATGCCATTGACGACTGTTATTTAAAACACGTATTTGCTGGAGTATAACCAAATTCTTAAACACAAACAGTACAGAATTTTGATTCACTAATAATTAAGTATTTTTGCTCTGTGAAAAAAGGTACAGAAATGGAATTTTGCATTGTTGTTTAATTTTACACATGTGGCTCTGAATGAATCATAAAAAAATCATTACTATATACAGTATCTGGACAGAAAAGACTAATAAATCTTCTTAAGATCTACAACTTAGGTTTGCATAATACTTTTCAAATCAAGTACAAATAATATCATAAATTTAGTACCTCTTGCACTAATGCTTTCTTTTACAAAGTCCTTAGTACTTCCTCAGGGAATTTTATGAATTATATAGGAGTGGATACCATTTCATAAGAAATTACTGCTTGCACAATAAACCTTAATGAGTCTATCTATTCAACAGAAAGGCAAATTAATTCTGCAGAATGAATTCTGTCTTTCTCCACAGCCATCACCAGCACAGGAAATTACAGAGACCACAGTAAGGAAGGATCCTCACTGTGGAAGGGTAGCACGATACCAGCTTCTCAGCAGTAGGTGCTGCAGGATGCTCAGGTATCTAGCAGAGACCAGAACAACTGCTCTGGGAGCAGGGAGCTGCTGGGAGGCCTCCAAAGGCCCACGGCTCCCAGGGGCTGCTGGAGCTGTGGCACAGACCTGCCGTGGGCCGGCTTCTCCCTCCGCCTGCCGCGGGAATCTGCTCCGCTTCCAGCTTCACACCCTCACCTCCCACTTCCCACTGATACCAACACACCAACCTGTGGAGGCAGGATCACTTCCCATTCCTTCTGCTGTAGCTGAACCACTGGCCCAGACAGAAATAAAAGATTAATAGACTCAGAGTTAGGAAGAAAAGAACTTAATTACATAGTGCTGAGGGCATGCTGGGCTGGGAGGTGTCCTGAATCCCGATTTCCAGAAATCTTTACAATAGAAGTTACCAGAGTAAAGGGAGATAAAAGAATTCCGGGAACTGAGCAGAACATGTAAAGTACATAGTAACATGGGAACCATGTTTTTCTAAAAATTTACATGTAATGAATATAAATGTTTCAGATATCTAATGAAACTATATTTTATGTGGGGTTTGTAGGGACTAGGAATACTATTACTAAAACATACTTCATTTGCACTAAGACAAAACCAAGCAGTTTTGTCTTAGAAAGAAAAATGTAAGAAAGAAACATGTAAGAAGTGAACCACCAATCACGATGATCCCACTCCCAAAAATATCTTCTTTAATTCAGGACATGGGGGGCTTCCAGAATATTAACTCAGTCTAATGAAAGGGAAATCCGAATAAGGAATACATCTTGATTCCTGTTTGTTATCTTTTCAAGCATATGGTGCATGAATGGAAAATAACTGATTTAAATCTGTTGCCACCTTTCTGCTATACATAACAGATGAACAGTTGAAGGCTATTGCTGATAATGTCAGTGAAAAACTGTCATGTGGACAGTTATCAATTGATTACTTTTAAGATTCCAGTTTTACTACAGCACATTCCTAAATCTTACATTTTGCTTAAATTGTTTCTAAAAATACACTGATAATCAACTGGTTTGTAAAAAAGTCCTTCAAAAGGGGAGAAAATTATATGTTTCTCAAGCAAAAGAGTGAAATTGAGTGAAAAATACCATGAAGAAGCAAATTATATAATCGAGAAAAAGAAAAATATTTCTGCTACTTTCAATTAGAATCATATATATATATGTGATACATACATATAACTAGAGCAAAATTTTCAAACAAAAGTAGCATTTTCAAAACCAATTTTTCCCCATGCTTTTAAGGGGTTGTCTATTAAAAAAAAAAGAGAATTGAAAAACAAATTGCTTTTATTAATACAATTTTCTTTTAATTGAGTTTTATTTTATTTTGAATTAATTTCATTATAAGAAGAGGGTGGGTATGGAGGGTAAAAAAAATATATATGTATTTAAATTATTTCAGACATGTAGCTGCAGCTTTTCTCCTGTATTACCACAAAATCGGTTTGGAAACTAAAAACAAATTATGTAAAAATTCACGCAACACAGGCAATTGCATATTGGAAAAGAAGATCAGTCATGATTTTTTATCAAATCAATTGAGATGATCACATTTCCATTTTAATCTTGTATTTCTAATCAACAGAAAAATGTAACATAATCTAATTAAACAACAGCATATGATAAAAAGGAAATGCAAGAAACAATTCTTCAAACTCAATTTAATTAAACAGTCATGAAATAAATGCATACTTCTGTATTTGTTCAGTCACTTGTTTTTTTTTCTTTTTGTGACATCTATTCATGCAGCTTTTTTATTTCAGCCTACTCATTTCTACTGCTTAATCGGAACAGAGAGAGGAAAAAAATAACAATCCCTAGAACCTGGCAAAGACCAAAATGCTGATGAAATGCTCACTCCTGTGCATTGTGTCTCTTTGTATTTGCACCCACTGAAATACCACAGCACACACGAATAAAGACAAAATAAAGAGCAGATTAGTTCGTGCAGCCGTTGAAAGACTAAGTAAAAGTGTGAATCAAATGGCAATTTTAAAAAGTTAGTCAAAATTTAAAAATAACATTAAAATATAAAGGCTAAGCATAGCTACCGCAGCTACAACTGAAGAATGACATTAAAAACCATTATAGCATGCTGCTGAGTAGTCTTTAGTTTAGTATTATCAGCAAGTCTAAATAAGTCTTACTAAATAAGTCACCTAATTTACAAAAAAAAAAAACAAAAACACCAAAACACCACACAGGGGTTCTGAACAGATTTTTAAAACAACAAAGGAGTACTAACCAAAAAACACAGCACGGAAGCAGAATAATTTTCCTATTTTTGCAACTTACACAATAGAAACCATTTTTAATTATGTATTATTTAATATCCTTTAAGTCCAAAGTAGTAATCAGAGCCTTTGAGGAGTTTTATTCCAAAAAATAAAAAGAGAAAAAAGAAAAAAGAAACCTTTCAGTCGATTTTTCCTGTAGTTAAATGTTTTACCTCTTTTTATCCACAAAGAACCACTACCGGTTGACAAATTTTCTGAACATGAGTTTTTTGTTCTTTCTAAAAGAAAGATTTTTTTTCCCACAATGTTACTTCTTCTTAAGAAGTGTTAAATGTTCAACATATCTAAGACTGGGTCTTACCAGACCACAAAACAGGGAATGAGGGCGCTCATACTGCTTGCCCAAACCCACTGGTCACACAGGTGCCCTACAGTGCTCCAGCAAGGGCAGAGACTGAAGGTTATAAACCTCCATGACCTCGCTTACCACCACACAGCTTGACTTTTCCCTGACAGCCCATCACTCTTTAATTAACACACCTGCAGAATAGCACTGGTTGTGCTTGCTCAGTGCAACGAGTTCAAAACAACCACAGATTCACAGATTCACAGAATATTTAAGGTTGGAAGGGACCTCTAGAGATCATCTAGTCCAACCTTCCTGCTCAAGCAGGCACACCTACAGCATGTGGCACAGGGTGGCATCCAGGCGGGTTTTGAAGACCTCCAGAGAAGGAGACTCCACAACCTCCCTGGGCAGCCTGTTCCACTGCTCTGTCACCCTCACAGGAAAGAAGTTCCTCCTCACCTGGAGACGGAACTTCTTGTGCTTCAGTTTGTGGCCATTACCCCTCGTCCTATCGCTGGYCACCAGTGAGAACAGCCTGTCCCCTGCCTCCCTGCATTCTCCCTTCCTGAGCTTATACATATTAATCATATCCCCTCTGAGCCGTCTCTTCTCCAGAGAAAAAAGGCCCAGCTCACTCAGCCTCTCYTCMTACGAGAGRTGTTCCATTCCCTTAATCATCCTGGTTGCTCTTCTCTGGACCCTCTCGAGAAGCTCCACGTCCCTCTTGTCCTGGGGTGCCCAGAACTGAACACAGTACTCCAGGTGCGGCCTCCCCAGAGCTGAGGAGAGGGGCAGAATCACCTCCCTTGACCTGCTGGCAACACTCCTCCTGACGCAGGCCAGGATCCCATTGGCCTTCTTGGCCACGAGGGCACACTGCTCACTCATGGTTAACTTGGTGTCAACCAGGACTCCCAGGTCCCTCTCCGTGGAGGGACCAGCAAGTAACAAATGTTTGGTGCTTCTGTGGCAGCCCTAGGCACATTTCAACATGACCCCATCTGCAGCTGCCCCAAAATCCTGGGCAGGTGTGCAAACCCCTGCTTTCAAACTGCCAACCAACCTACAACTTTTCTGGGTATGAGAATCCTTACATCATGCCATTTAGCACTTGGTAAAAACACATTTTAAAATGTGATGCACTACTTTTCTAAAGTGAGTATTTGACAACCTACCTCTGTTCATCAAAACCAGTAACTATATAGGGACTGTATTATTACTAGTGAAATCACTAAATTTGGCTGTTTGTTCTCCTGATTCAAAATTGTTGTTGCTGACAAATCAGGTTCAGATCATAACTCATAAATATAATAAGGATGCATTATGCCCAACCATAACATCTGAAAAATCTTCAGGATCTCAGAAAATAACATTGTTAAATTAATACTGAAAATGCCAACTACAATTTATTAACTTGTACATTTCATAAAAGAAAGCAGTGTTCCTGAAGTTGTTATTTGACTACTTGTTTGCATTTAAGTACTGCAGTTTTCTTCAAGGTATGTTTACTGAAACTTTTATTACTGCCTTCAAGGAAAGCAGTTAATCTTGTGGTGACTTCTGTGATAATCTGTGATAATAACAGAGTTTTCTTCCACGGATTCTGTAAGTTTTTCCTCATGCACATCCCAGTATGGGCAACCCTGGGTGTATATGCTGCCAGATAAATAAGTGGCAGCACCAGAATCAGACTCACATACGGTTCTACTCGCTGCCTTTGGATCTGTATTTTAATTTGGCTTTCTAAACTTACAATGAAATCCTCATTCAATAAAACATTCAAATAATACAAGACATTCTCTCTGAAATGTATTCTTAAAAAAAAAACAATAACCAAACCTCACCAAAATATAACTTGGAGGGAGAAAAAGACTGAAAAGGGACATTATCCATCACCATGAGCTGTCTTATTGCAGTGACAGCACAGTACATGCAAAAACCACCACGGATATAACAAAGTTATTTGGAAGAAAGCACTTGACGTAGAGAGCAGTAATGTAAATGAGCCTTAAAGGTGACATTAATATTGTTGTTCCTATTAACTGCTGACTGCCAGTGTCTCAAAAACAAACCAAGGCCTTAATCTCATCTGTAATCCTAAATAAACCAGAAGATCAAGAAAATGCTTTTTGAAGAGTTTCAAAGGGGAAGGGAGTAACAGTTCTCCAAAAATATTATTTATTTGCAAAACAGTTTATGTTTTTCAAGCGTCACATTATCATTAAATGAGTAAACAGTGCTCTTTTTCAGTAATCATTGTTACCAGATAAGGCATTACACAATACAGTTCAAACACAGGCTATTATTCAGTTATTTCTCCCCCCCTTCTTTTTTTTTAATTTTCCTGAGCATACGAGATCATAACAGGCACTTCTGATCTAACAATAACTTAACAGCTAGAGAAATGATAAAATACAACAGTTTTAATGAGGATAGTGAAAATCACTAATGTTTTTCATAGCTTTGATTGATATGCAATTATTTTCTTAACAAACAGACTGAAAAGCATTCCACATAGTAGCGTGCTGGGACTTCAATCCTGTGGCTTCAATCTCCATGTGGCTTATAGTACTTTTCTGGCATTTGCCATGTGCAGTTTTATTTAATGAGTGGTATTTTTTTGTTTCAGTATTACCTATATCTTACGATTTGGAAAAATTTTTTCAATTAATTTGAGGTCCAGAAAAATTTATTAAGTTTTGAAAACTGTATAACTATTTAAGTTTCTTCAAAGCAAGCACAGAAAAAAAGTTGTATATATAAAACTGTATGTTAATACTGTAATACTTTATAAGTAGCTTTTGAACTTATTCTGATTAGAAAGATGCGTTTAAATGTAATGCTTCTTGACTTGAAACAAGTAGAATAATTCAATTTTGAATAAAAAGAAATGCCATTCAGATAGCTAGTAACAGGTTTCACTATATATGCAGGGGGCTGATTATGCAAGCTAAGTGGCCCAGAGTTCAGCTACAAAGCAAACTGGAAGCCATTGCTATCATAACTGAAAGCTTGTTTATAACTTTTCTGGAAAGGAATACTTTTTTTTTTTAACCAAATGAACACAGGGAACTTAGGGATGATATCATAGAAAAAAGGAAAAGAGGGGGGAAAAAAAGGCAGTTTTTAAATAGCAGGGATGATATTAAGCATGAACATACATTTAATCTGCTGGCATTTCAAGGGATCAGAACTACAATACTGAAAAGAAAATTACTTACCTATGTATACAGTTTTTAGATTCGAGATATGCCATACCAGAAGCAGCATCTAATGAAAATTTCACTAACTGTTTAGTTTTTAGATCATCTTTTTTCTTTCTTAAAAAGGACAGGAAATCTCCTCCTAGAGAAACAGACAGATGGACAATGAGACACGACATACAATACTCACTTTTATCTCTCATTAAGAATGCAAGACTGAAGAAAATGTGTTAGGCTATCAGCTGTTCTCCTCACCCCATCAGTCAGAGGTTAGCCAAATAAAAAAGAAAGCAAGCCCTCTCACCAGGATGCATTTTCTGGAAGATCTCTGAAATATTAGGTGTCTAAGAGTGAAAATTGCACAAAATACAAAGGCAGTTAATCGTCTGTTTTTGTTACATCAAAATATCCTCATAATAAACATTAGACGTACATTTATATGAAAATTGATGACAAAAGCAATTAATTTTTAATGTGATGCACATAGCTCTTTACTAAAGGGTGGTTCCATCAAGGGTCTACTAAAACTGTGAATGAAGTGATTAATTTCTATTTGTAGGTTCAGGTACATTAAAGTAATTGATTTGTAAAGGACCACTGCAGGGATATTGCTCAAACTCAAGCTTGATGCCTTCTGAAAGGTTACAAAGTGTTTCACTTCCCAACCACAGTTCACTACCTATTTGATGCTGAAATTAAGGCAGCTATTTATTTTTTACCTTGTATAAATCTTCGTAAACAATTATTATTGATACCTCATATTTTCAGTCTTGGTTATTAATAACTAGGGTGTTGCCTCTTGTCTTAGGAAAAGAAGGAAGCATCATGAAGGATTCCCAAAAGGAAATTTGTGTTTCCAAAAATAAATTTTCAGAAAATAGTGATTTGGAAACAGATAAACACAGGCTTATATAATCTATGCAGTATGTTCTGATTGATATTATTTTAATAAAGGCTATTTCTAAAAAAAAAAAAGTAATTGTTGTAGGCAATGTCAAAAGATCATTGAGTAGCTTTTCAAGTAGCTGATTTATTGACATGGTTACATTACTTATTTATAGACAGTTTTTCTTTTTTTCCACTTTGCACTGAACTGACTATAGCTTTACTTTCTTTCTTAGAAAAGTAAAAAGACACTATATATTAAAATTTTTAACTAAAATTAGGCATTGTATTACATTTCATATTTCAAGAACTAAAATGAGAAGTTACTAAAGGAGAAAAAAAGTCTCATATTATAAAGTTCAACTTCTGAAGCCCTTCAAATATTAAGCTAGAGTAAATGTAAGAGGGATTAGCATCTTAATTGCCAAATACTGCACTTATTTAGTTATTTTGCCTAAAATCAGTATTTTTTTTTCAGTACCAAGTATCTGGAGATGAAGGCTTAATAGGTTGTTCTTTCAGAAAAACTCAGAGAAAATAAACACCCGATTAACCTCTAGATAAAAGAACAGTTTCCATTTTGCTTGCTTCCTTTTCTGCAAGCACAGAAATACTACAGAGAGTTTGGAAGCCACTGTATTTCCTTATTACCCAGACTTCCAATTAACTTGTTCAAGCAGATGGGACTAGAACAGATGAATAAGCTTATCTAACACGGGCTTTCTTCAGTGACAAATTTCTGGCAATTCCTAACATAACAGCTAAATGCAGTCTATTTAAGTGCATACAGGCAATTTTCAGCTCTCAGGAGGAACAAAGCATTGCTTACAAACCGCACAAACCCAACGCGGAGAGCCTGAAGCTGTTCGACTAGGCTGCTGGTGCACTCTGTGAGCGTGCGAGGAGGGCGGCCAGGGCGAGCGGCGCCTCTGCGGGCAGCGAGCAGGGTGCTGCGAGTGCGGACGCGGGCGCCGAGCCACCAGCACGGGCACCGGCAGGCTGCACAACCACCCACGCAGCACCGGGCTGCCGGCCGGCCCTGGTGCCCGGGACAAGCAGAAACAAGGTCTGCTCCACAAGGAAATGCAGTCGCCTTCATGACACGTCCTTAGTCTGATAGAATCCGCCATGTGATATTGCACTTAAAGATCCAATGTTAACCTAAAAGAGCAGAGCCTACTGCAAACAGCAGGCAGTGATCACTCTTCCCTTAACCAGGGAAGTATTGACTAGGTCTGGTAACTGGCAAGAAGCAGAGTGCACCACTGAAGCAGGGGTCATTTCTCCTATGTGTGAAAAAATTATCCTGGTTTTAACAAAAACCGAAAAAAATATTTTCAAGCAATTCAAACAAGGCCAAATAAGCAGTATTTGCATTCAAATTTCTATTGAAATATTTTGTTTATATTCTGAGCATTCACTTTTCTGCATATAGTAACCATCTTTTAGTAAGTATGCCTATATATGTATATTGACGTAGAAGCATTAATGATTTCCATTGTTGACAAATTGTGGCATTGCTTGTACAGGAACAGAAAATCAAGGCAACTTAAAAGAAAACTGCCAAGAAATCAGCTCAAAAAAGTGGGAAGCAACGAACATTTTCCAATACTGAAAACTGAGACTTCTCAACAACTTACTGCAAGGAGTCCTGAAAAAATAGATGACCTCAGTTCGATATACCAAAAAGAAAGAGCCCTTCTAACGCAGATATGTTAAAAAGGAAAGAATGAATTTAAACTAAAAGTGTTCTACTTATAAAAGGTGTTAAATCAACATTAATGCACATTTAAACATTAATTGTAGTTATTACTAAAAGTGAAGTTGAAATCTTTAAAGCAAGAGTAGAAACCTCTGCTGTTTTACAGCAAAAACTGCTATTTCTAAATTCTATTTCTTGAAAATAAATTCTAACATTGTAAAATAACGCTGAAAAATAAAACCTTTAGCTATCACTCTAACAGGCTTGAAAAAATGGAAATGGAACCCTGAAAGGAGCAAGACTGTAAGGGCTGGAGACATGGCAGTGATCTGCAGAATTTTCAATTCTATAAATTTAGATAATTTCCGATTTTATGAATGTCCTATTTTATATATTTTGGTTTTGAAAATGTCTTTATATTTCAAAATTTACAGATAAAAACAAAAAAATCAGCTGCAGCTTCAATAAATGTGTTTTATAAAACAGAAAAAGATGCAGAGCTATAAACTGAAGCAGTGCAAACAGCAAGGGAAATATGCATTCTTCCACAACCTGCCAAATTAATACAACCTGTAATCAACTTTATTGTTAGGTATCTCTTATGAAACTATGAAACAATCTCACAATACATTTTATTTTGTAGTCATAACATTTAGTTAGCTTTTCCCCATGTTTTCATGCTTGCAGGTATAGTCATTCTGTTTTATTTATGCTTCTGTTGGCCACCCTGTCTCGCTATGCCAGTCGACCAACAGCTAGCTACCACTACTATTTAAGCTAATCCAAAACTGGCTTACAGTTAAAGGAATTGTTAGTTACCTCCTTTGAGGCCAAAAAAGCAGCCAGAAGTATGTAAGAGAGGATCTATGGTAACAGAGAAAATTTAGTAGTAACTAGACATTAAAGCAGCAATCTCAGAAAAAATGAAAAAAGATAGTAAATCATTTGAAATTGAAAGTTAAACAAGATAAAAACAGTTGTCTCTTAACATGTAAGAAAATACTATTCTACATGTAACAAATTCTCCATAAAACACTTTGTAACGGAAGTGTCCCAGTACTTGTTTGAATATCCTCATCTAAGCAGAATACAAGCAGTTATGAGGTAGGCTAAATTTACAATGACAATTTTTAAATTCGTAATTTTATTAACAGTGCAATGTGAATATAATGCAACTGTTAATTTTTTTTTGTGATTTACAGATCACTATTTGTGATTTACAAATCAGCATTTCTATTATATTATAACAAAGAATGACTATAACATGATTTTGCTATAAATTGCTTATTCTCTTCAGATTATATGAGCTTGTAAAAACTTCAGTGTTAATAGTTTCATACATTCTTGTAAATGAGAATAAAAATTGGTGACTTTAAATTGAAATTTTTTAATTATCTTATATATTTCTTTTTAATATGCTTCGGCGATCAGATTAGAATCCTAATTATTATTATCAGTTCATTTACAAACAGGATGGAAAGCTCGGTTTCAAATATTAGAATGTGTCGAACTGGTATTGTATAAACTTCCTAATGCAAACATAACTTCAGGAGGTGATTCAGACTTGCTAATCTCTCTTCAGATTTTGGCATGCACTATATGGCCTAAAAGCCTAAAGCTATGTACAGTGTATTTTATCATATGTCACCTAAACATAATGAAATCATCCTAATTTGTCCCAGAGTCACGGCATGGAAAAAAAGTCATGAAGATCATGTGTTTGCACACAGTTCTGTCTTCTGGTATCTGTCACTGAGTAAAGGTCATGGAAATGTATTTTTAATACTATCTTTGACCTTGATATGAGAGCACTGTTAGTTGCATGCAAAAGAAAAACAAAAAAAGATAAAGAAACACAGCAGTTAAAAAAAAAAAAAAAAAACTTTACAAGCTATATTATACCGTTTCAGGTTAGATTGATTGTCCTCATTACGACAGAAGGTAGGTTTAGCTATCTGTCCTTCAACTAACAGAATTACACAGTTAGTAAATTTTGACTACTAAAATCTCCTGCTGCCAAAATTAAAGCTATCTTCACAAGAAACCATCCACATGAATAGCATCAAAGCTGAGTTAAGAGGATTTCACTCCAAACCCTTCAGTATGCAACTCTAGCTCTATGATATCTTTATGTGCTTCTTAAAACTAGTTTTAATATAAAAGGGAGCAATTTGCTATTTGCGGCACAGAGTGTCAGAACATAATATCCAGTATAAAAGCTGTTGATAAAAATGAAATAAGCAGAGCAATTAGACCGACTATGAAACAACTGAAACAAGAAAACTTTCCAAGGTTTCATCATGGAAAGAAATACTTCTGCTCATGCGTGGTTACTTCCACAGCATCCTACATCTGCTATGTAGGATGTAACTGTTATTCCAGTTAATGGCACACCACCGTCAGAAAACGAGTCTGTCCCAACAGCTCTAAGTGCTATAGAAATAACAGACCATAATTACATCACTAACAAGCATAAATCAGCTTCCACTTTAGATTTACGAAAGGACTGCAGTGTTTGCCTAATACAATAGAATAATTTTATTAAGTAGGTGACAATGTGCAGGACTAATGCAGGAAGCTTCATTCAGAGCAGCCTGTCATAACTGGATGCATCCAAAACAGCCTTTAATGTATTTCACTCTGAAAGTGAAGTATTTCTTATTATATTAAATAATTTCAAGAGAGTAAAAATAATGGGGGCCATACTTTATACTATTAGCATATAGTATGTCATATTCATAGCGATTTAGCATTAGTGTGACAAACAAAAAGAAGCTACAGTTTTCCAAGAGAGAAACCATACCTATGACCCATGAGAAGCCAAAATACATGAAAATGCAATGAAATACGGTACATCAGTTTACAAAATATTTCACTACACTAATATCCAACTGATGGCATGGATGATTTCACTATAAGAATGTACTTCAATGCTCTCCTCTGCTGAAAACACCAGCAGAGGAGACAAGATAACAAGTTACTTGTTATCAAATTGTTCGAGTCTCTGTGATTCATAAATGTTTGATAAACATTATATTAACAAGCCAGTTAATATTAATATAGTCATATTAAATATTTTTATTTGCACTTGGAAGTACATATAAATGTGAGGATTCAGTCTTTTGCCTGTCCAAATCCACATTTTATTTGTTGCCTAATACTGCAATCCCATACAGATTATCAACTGAATACATCAAACAAAACTACTTAAAATCATTGATTTTAAATATTGAAAATGCATCTGCAGTAATTTTTGCAAACACTTCTTAAAAGACAAATAAGCAGCTATTTCACAAATAGTATTAAAAATCTAAGTGTTTTGAAATGCTCAAATTTCACTTTCCTTAAACTGTTTTTCTTCTTCTCACACAAAATAGAACTCAAGTTTCCAAGTAATGGAACATGTGTATGCAACAATTATTTTGTTTTACATAGGTGGCAATGGAAACCGCGAACACACTGAAGGTTTTTCAGCTGCTAACATGCTCCATTTCTCTTCCTGTTGTCTAAACAAGAAGGCAGACTGTTGCCATAATATACTCAAAATGAGGAAAGAGCTGGCAAGGATCAGCAACCTTGTCTCAGATTTATGGTGGGTCAAGTAAGCCATATTCTAATGCCAAAAACCAGGCCACGACCACCACTGATTCCCAAAGGTCTGTCTAAAACCCAGGGTGTCACCACTGGTCAAGAGGAACGCAGGAGTTACAGAGGGAACTCCGCAGCCAGCACCGTTTCTCCTCTGGGCTGCACAAAATATTCCTCTTGAGACAACAGGGTGCTGTATCTTGGTTTTGGGGCAATGAGGACATAGGAGTATGAGTGGAGAGATACAACTTACCTATGCAGTTAACTAAAATGAGAAACACCCTCCCCATTCATGAAGATTTGTTACACTCATTTCCACAAATTGGACTATGTTAAAAAAATCAGTATCCTTGAAAGAAATTCTGGGCAGGAAAGTAACAATGATCCATGTAAAACATCACACACATCTAGAATATTTCTTTTTACCTAAAGGTAAAGAACATTACTCTCTAAATGCAGACACATTAAAAATAACATATATTTTCACTTAGAAGTTGTTTTAGATAAAGCAAGAAGTAGGACTATCTACAAACAAAGTAAACAACACTGCACACAGAAATGCTTGCAGCTGTCAAAACACTTCTGCTATTCTCTTTCTGTTTGGTTGCTTTCATTCAGCCTGAGAAGACTGTCCATTTGTTTTGTCTTCTTGTTGATGGATGAAATACAAATTTATTTTTGTGCAGCCTTTTTGTAAAACAAAGTATCAGGAAAGCCTAAAATATTTGAAAAGACCAAAATCAAATTCTAATCTCAATTACTACAATAAAAAGACTCTCTAGGAGTGGCTTGGTTTTCTTCCATCAGAGGGAAACTGAAAGGAATTTTTAATCATCATCTACTGCCCAGCAGAGGAATCTGTTCGTGAGAATTAATGTTCACACAGGCACAAATGCTGCAGCAAACAGATGGAAGACAGAGCCATACATGAATGTACAATACTGGGGAAAGGGGAGGAAGAAGAGTTGGGATGTCAGGGAGCCTACAAGACATCTGGGGAGGAGAGGGTGACATGGGACACAGTCACGCTGAGCAGCCTATTTCAGAGTTGGGGTGACCTGCTCAACAGCATAGAATAGGGCAGAGATACAAGTTTGGCAGGGTGCAGAGGAATAAAAAAAAATTAAAAGGAGTAAGAGATGAAGTGAGTTGGCCAAGCTGGACCAAAGCCAACTGCACAGAGAAGATGATGAATAGGGTCAGAGACAGTCCCAGAAGAGCCTGTTTTAGGAATTCAGGTTTTCTGAGATCCTGTTAGAGGCACTGGAAGGATGTTTTGGAATGTGCCTGAGAGCCAGCAGAGCTGCGTTCATTCAATGCTGCACCTGAGCTAATAAAATCTGTCACCTCTGAAATGTTTCTGCATCAACAGCATAGACAATTTGCATCCCAAATGATTCAGTCCAAATCACAAAAGGTTACGTTATCCAGCTACAAAGATGGATGTGATGACCTTGCTCAATTCCACCTTGAAAGCCAGTTAATATGTCTAGACATAAGCTCAACAGGCAGAGCTGAAACCTGAACTCAGTGATAAATTCAGCCAGCCTTCTTGTGCTACCACATTACTAGTTGCTTGCATAACCCTTTATATATACAAGCACACCTATCTATACCTGTTTGCCACTGCAAGTGTTCAGCAATCTATTCCAATATATGTCAGCACTGGCCTAATAAAACTAGGAATACAAAAAACTCAGCATCCAGTTGAGTGGGAGGGCAGGGGAGGTTGTTCTTCAGAGACGATGCATGTTTAATCAAATAGAAAACTCTACAGGTATAATATGAAGTGCTAGTTTTCTAGAGTAAGGTTGATACTGCACTTAATATCAGAAGGAAAACTCCAGAACTTTATAAAACAAAACAAAAGCAAAAAAATCCCATATATTCACACTAGATAGTTCATAGAATACATTAAATACTGCAAAACTATTCAAAATTGCACGGGATAAGGATCTGGTAAGGAATCAAAGTCTACTTATTAGAGGGTGTTTCATAATATATACGAAAGTCGTAGCTAGAAGAAGCTAAATTAGGACTCAGCAAAAAGGCCATATTTTCCCTATTTTGAATATTCACTTTCTCGAAGTGTCAGTGTCTATTACTACAGGGTATGACAGAAGGATGTTCCAGCTTCTTCTTTTCCTTCCCTTACTGTAGTTTTAAGACTGTGTGCAGTAACACACAAAAAAACCCAGACTGAGACAGGGGGGAAGAGGGGAAAAAATAATTAATACAGTGACCTGGAAAATAAAATGTACATGGAGTACAATGTAATGTACAACGTAATGGAGTATAATGCCCATTTTTTTCCGATCAGCGTGGCCTCAGAGAGAAACCTGTGCTTCCTTAAAAAGTAGTATAAATCATGTCTTAAAAAATGTCCTCCCATCTGAAAACCATCCCTAAAAGAGGTTTATTTACATGCATTTAAATTCTTGCCCAGAAAAGTACAGACTGCATTCACAGCATGTCAAATACGCTTAAGGAACAATTTTAAGACTAATATCCCACCTTTAACAGATTAATTTTCAAATTAAGTCGAGCCTGTTCTAACTTCAAGCATTTGGCAAACTGCAACATATGGATTCCCCTAGGATTTCTTTTCCCTCCCTCCAAATCATTAGTAACACTCATTTCACTTTAACTTCTTATCTTTCTAGGACAAACTAGAAAGAACACATTACACAGATATAGAACACATTACAGTACATTACTAAGGGTTACTGTATCAAATTGTATAATCACATGGAATTCATATTTTAGATTAGAAAAATACTGGAAAAATCTCTCAGATACCATCTTTGCAACAAACCTTATCAGACAGATTATACCATCTTTTACAGAATGGTAAGAAAAAAAGAAGACTGTTATAGAAAAAAGAAGCTTACAGTAACCAGATTTTTCCACAGTATTAACAGGTTTTAATATTCTGTTCTGACCATCAGAATTTTTTGAAAGGTATGAAAATTTTGGTCAGCGTTTACTAAATGGTGAGCTGCACTCTGCTTTTACTGTAGCTGATCTGTATTATTTCCACTCCTTAAATGCAGAATTTACAATTCACTGCATGATCCTGCTCTTACAGTAAAATTTATTTCATTCTCCTGTAAAACACAATATGCTTTGTTTGGCATGGGGTTAGCTCTATTTTAATACAGCATTTGAAATATTTTCACGGTCAGTGGAGACTCAGGGGAAGAAACTGGCAATCAAAATATCTTTCCCCCTCTGTTCGGCGGTCTCCCTGGATCAGCATCAGTCAGCAGAGCCCTCACACATGGCATTCTCTCACGGCTTTGCTGCTAGTTGAGGTGTGGGGTCATAAAGCCACTTTCACTATTTGAATAACAACCTGCATTGGAATTGTACTCCCCCACTGGATGCATCTCACTTCATGTGCATGTGCTGTGAAGGTCATCAGCTAATGATCAACAAACAAGCGTGCTGTGACTTCCTGGGCAGAGAAAACTCTGCAAAATCACATTGAGCTGCATCCCACAGCAAGTGCTCTCTGGCTCCAGACACCCTGGTACATGTCCAGGGGGGAGATTCACTGATTCGTCACCTGTATAATCCAGAAGTCAGCACATCTCACTGACCACAGGCGTGTGGATGGGTTGATGGCATGACTGTATACACTGTCCAGGCCTATCCTTAATTAAAATAATCCTAACGGCATGCCAAGGGCTGAAGAGCAAGGGCAATATGAAAACAGAAAAATGTGAGCAGTTAAGCACACAACAACGGTCAAACTTACACCAGAAATGCACAGTGAGTGCAAAATAACAGCCACAAAATGCATGGGTTTTCCTTTCCGCAAACTTTTTGCTTTGTCACAGTCTTTAAATTATTTTCAAAATGATAATTGAGGCTATCAATAGGAAAAAGTCAGAACTACTGGGCAGGAAGAGGCTATGAGAAGATCCTCACTCAAATGTTGCAGTACAAACAATATTTCCCAGCACAGTTTCCTTAGACAGCTAAAAATTCACATTAAAAAAGCCTGCATTATTGTAAAATTTAAGTTAACTAAGTCAGGTAGTCAGGAAACACATTCAAAGCTACACAGTAATTTCAATTTGAGGCTTTGAAAGGATGTTGGCACTCATCCTTTTCTGGTAATATTCCTAAGTTATTTAGGTAAGACATAAAAAAATCAATTATTTGTAACAGTGCTTTAAAGGTTGTTGTGAATTTAGCCATTACACAATCACAAATCAACTTTTTCAAACCATTTACATCTTGCTGAACTGCTTTTCCACAGCAGTTATCTAGCATAACTCAATCCCACAAATATGAATTTTTTATAGATCTCTTAACATACAAAAATTATCTCTCGTATGAAGAGAGGCTGAGTGAGCTGGGCCTGTTTTCCCTGGAGAAGAGAAGGCTGAGAGGGGATCTGATTAATGTGTATAAGTTCAGGAAGGGAGAATGCAGGGAGGAAGGGGACAGGCTGTTCTCACTGGTGGCCAGCGATAGGACGAGGGGTAATGGCCACAAGCTGAAACACAAGAAGTTCCGTCTGCAGGTGAGGAGCAACTTCTTTCCTGTGAGGGTAACAGAGCAGTGGAACAGGCTGCCCGGGGAGGCTGTGGAGTCTCCTTCTCTGGAGATCTTCCAAACCCGCCTGGATGCCACCCTGTGCCACATGCTGTAGGTGTGCCTGCTTGAGCAGGAAGGTTGGACTAGATGATCTCTAGAGGTCCCTTCCAACCTTGAATATTCTGTTATTCTGTGAAATATATAAAATGTTACTGTGGTAAAGGATAAAAGATAAAGGAACTTAATGACTATCTTGGCAATTTTGGAGGTTTGGAGAGAGGTGGGGAGAAAACTTGTTTTTAAGGTTCTTTTAGTATTGCATTTTAATTCTCACCGTAAAGTCCTGAATGATTGTTTCATGTCACATCTCTTCTATATACATAATTCTAAGTATTTATTAAAGACAGCGTTGGTGCTATGTATGTCTTGGGATCTGTTTGTAAGTGAGAAGTAGTATTTTATTTAAAGATTTGTATCAATTAGAGAAATGGTTGTAAGAAAGCAGCCAAAATGATGTAATAAGTAATTTCCTAAACAGGGAGCACATACCTCCCAAATTAATGCTCTGCAGGACACTGCCCAAGGATTTCTTGTTAGCAGGTAACCACTACCACCTACTGAAATACTTATCTGTGGTACGTGTTTCAGAAGAAATGAGCAACAACTCACAGAGTATTCTCTATTCAAAGAAAAAATTATTTGTCCTTCTAACTTGAAGAATGGTGCTACTGCTTATCTAGAAAACAAGATAACACAACTCTTAAAATATTCCCCCTTTTTTTCTATATTAAACATTTTTCTTGGTCTCATGTACTGCTGGATATAGGTCGCTATTTTTGTTTAATGTAAGATGTTTATATGTTTATCTTGTGACTGCCAATAGGTATATTTGATTAGATCATCATAAAATATCTCTTGTTAAAGTATTTGTTATAATCTCTAAGTCCTCAGAAGAAATTCTTTTTTAAACAGTTTATGAGACTCTGTGAATTTGTTACAATAATAATCTGCTGCTTACTTTTAAAAATGTAAGAATCTTTCTTATGTTTTTGACTTAGTGCATAAAATTTCATCTGCAGCACTTCTGTGACCCACAGAGCAAGGCAGAAAGGAGAGGAAATGAGCCCAGTCTCTCATAGCCCTGCTAGGAGAGCAGTGATGGCAAGAGAGGATGCATTTCCAACACAGAGTAAAGAGAAATTACAATAAAAACAGACAGACACACACAAGATTAAGATATTTCATTCACTTTTTCATGGATGATAGGCAGGGAAAAAGATAACACAGCCTTTCTCTATTAATCTGCTGTGACTTGGTATTGGGTAGATATGTGAAGTTAGTTCAAAATTACCATCAGCAATCTTAAAAGAAAGTGAAATGTAAGCAAATGATTTTTTTTTTCATTAACAAACATAATTCCTGATTTCCTTTTTCATTTTGGTTAAACGTCTCCAACATGCTCTGCTACCTTAGCTAATTTTCTTGGTTACTGCTATGCTGACCTGAATTTTCCTTATGAACATGATCCTTTCCTTAGGAAGCATGCTACTTGTTATGTACTGTAAACACAAAAATTAAAGAAACTGCCCATAAAAGATGACAATCTTTGACAACTGCTTTATTTCTCTAACTCATCTGGAATGTTTCTGTGTCTAACAATGGCTGCACAGATGATCAAGTACAACCTCGCTAATCTCTGTGCTGTTTTCAATGACGACTTTATCCATATGCACAGGCCTCAATTTCACTTATGCTAGGACAACAGAACAACCAGACCTTGCTCTTTAGAGAGAATTAATAACCAAATCCTATCTCTACATGAAGTGCAAAGTTTCCAGAGCAATTTAAAATACCTGAGAAAAGTAAAAACTCTGAAATGAAATTTGAATCTGAACTGAAAAGCAGGTTTAGCCACTTCTGAAAAACTGAAACTGACATCGAAGAATCTTAATAGAAACAGCAAGCACCTTTCAGGAGACAGGCCTTTTGGGGAGAAAATCAAAGCAGAACAATCGCACACATTGAACAAGACAGAAAAAAAGTGCACATTCTGCATTTTATGGAGCTGTTTCTAGTATTTTTTTCAGATAAAAACTGATATACAGATTTATGAATCATGTATTTTAACAGTTATACATTCACAGAATACATTTTTAATCTAAAACACTCAATTTTTAATTATTAAAAAGAATGTTGCTTAAACACCTTCAAGCTTAAACATGTGTAAGACAAAACACAGACTAAAAACATGATGAAAGCTGACAGCTGAGTGAAAGCCAACAAGTCTATCAACCTTTTTTTCTTCAAAGGAGAGCATTTAGGACCAGGTCAAAGCACTAATAATTATCACTTTAGATATCTATCTCATCAAACTTGCTATTCTAGAAAACTAGTAAAATTAGGATTACTGCTTTTCTGAACTCATCTTCAGTGTTTTTTTCTCTTTTTTATTCTCCATCCATTTCTTCAGAGTTGACGTCCTTATCTCTTCTGGCTGATTTGGTCAGGCTTGTGGTGTGCTGGCCAAGTTTTTGCTCTCAAAAGAGCACAAAAAAGTGTGATAGCTTGAACCTCGTAAAAAGCTATTGAGGGCATGCAAGCATGGCAGCTAGCCAGAGGACTTAAAACCCAACAGAATAGGATTAGAATTAACAAGATTCTTGCGAAAGCAAAGCCAGGAGAGAGAAGAATTTTTGGATGGTTTTGGCATGGTAACCGGTCGAAAACTTTCACTAATATCTTCTATAATTGCATTAGGAGTCTATTCCTACAGCTTTTCCTTGCCTCTGAGAACCCTGAATCAGAAAGATAAAGGGGTTAGAAGATGGGGATTTATATTTATCAGCAGAGATGTCTCGAGAAGCTGATTACCAAGTATGCTTGTCTCAGGACACTGCTTTTAAGTCTCCATTTTCATAAAGTTAATCACATGGGCAAATATGACAGACTAATATAGTAAAATTCAATATAGGCAGACTAAAGACTAAAGTCAGTACTCTAGAATTATAAACAGCATTTACAAAGTCTTCATGATATTTTTATAACTTAGAAGACAAAATTAGTGATATATAAAACAAATATGCTCATACATATCAAGCACTATTACAGGCTACTAAACCCACATGTCCCCAGATGCTGAGAGAACCAAAGAGCAACAAAACTGCCACAAAGCTGGTAACATTTCAGCAATCTGAAACCCTGCAACTTTTGGGGAATAATGTGAACCCCAAATTCCAAAAAACAAATCAAGAATAACTGATAAACTGAATAGTTTTTCCAAAGAATATATTCTCATAAAGACAAAACTACATATTAGAAACAGAACCCTATCTATTACAATTTATACTACCAAACGTAATCCAAATTTGAATCACTGAAACTGAAACACTCCCCCATGCATCTACATTAAATATAAGCATGATAGCATTCACAATGTAACTCTATTTCATATTTGTAAAGTATCATGTTCTTTATTTTCAGAAAAGAAATGAAGACACAGCAGAAAGACCTTGGAGCAAATTTTGCTGTTTCGAATGCTTACAGAAAAACTCACAACAGACTTGAATAGCTCACTTCATTCCTAAATTGGTAGAAGCAAACATCTACAAAGATTTGCAATCATTGCAAATTTTGAGAGTGAATTTTGAGATCAGTCAATAGAATAGAAATAAAAGCAATGAGGAAACAATACCTTTTGCATGATGGAAACATTACATACTAACATATGCCGTGAAAAAAGAAAAAAAAATTACCTGGAACAAGTTCCATAACGATATAAATAGGTTGTCGTTGTGTGCAAACTCCTATAAGTTTTACAATATTAGGATGATCATATTGTTTGAGTATTCTGCAAAACATACATTTGGTTATATTAATGAATGTCATTGTACAAACCAATTAAGTGTCATATGAAAATATCTTAAACACTTAATGTTGTTTTAATTGAACATGTCACTAATGCTATTGTTAAAACACAGAATAAGAGATGAACCATCATTCTTTTGAAACTGAGGGCACATCAACTCATTTATAAATCAAGATTGAGAACTACATTATTTTTACAGTAATCCTACAACTGGCTTACCTAAAACCAAAATAAAAACAAAACAAAATAAAAAACCCTACCTGACAGGCTTGGCATTTCTCAAGAACCCTTGCAATTAAATAGCTGTTCAGTGGTAAACCAGTAGCAGAGTTATGTCAAAAAAAAAAACCAAAAAAACCCCCACACTGTTCAAATCATACTCATTTCAATTTTATTCTACATAATTAATACAATAGGTTTTAAAACAAAATAAAGACAGCAATTTTAATTTGGGATCACTAAAGAAAAACAGTTGCAAGTTCTTGCATATTGCTTCAGTAAGAACATTTGCAGCCTAAAACCGCATGCTCTGATTTACGAGTGGAATAAAGGGCTAGAAAGAACTCTAGAGAGAGAGACTTAAAAAACTTTTTTTCTTTTTGTTCAGTTTACTAACTTAAGCTTTTTCTCCTGTGACCAAGAGTACAACAGCAGCCTACTCAGTACATACATTGTGAAATATAATGCATTTTATTAGAAGTACATTTGCAGTAGCTAACTGAACCTTTCAAAAATATACCAAAGCTATAATGGCTGACATTAGTTCTTCCTATAATTTATTATACTTCTCCACATTACCACACTATTTTTTGGTAAACATGAAAACACAGCATTTTCCATTAGAAGTAGAGTGCAAGACAATTTAAATAATTTATACTGCATATATGCAAGATAATGTATTTATTTGCATATACATACAATTAGCCCATATTCAAAATACATGGCATAATGTAGCATGACTGACATTTGAAAAACATGTTATGCAATCATATGCTGTCTGAAACAGCAAAGAATCACTATTCTAAAGTGGATCTTTCTTCCAAAGTAAAAATAGCAATGAAACGTGTACTATAACCTGGCCAGACCAGAAGACTTTTTATTCACACATGTGAGAAGGTAGGTTTTATGACTGATATAAGCACATTTAAAACAACAACATCTCCTTATCCCAAGTCACATAGCATATACTCCATTTCTAAATAGAAGCAATCATAGTAAGAGAAATTCGTTTTTACAAGCATGGCCCTCATTGGTGAAGAGGTGGTTTAAATAAGCTCATATGTTGCTACATCCATAAGCTAAAAAATGTCTATTTTTAGATACTGAGGAAATATTTGAAGCATGTATTGAGCCAGAGAGAAGAAGGGAAAAGGGAAGTTTAACAATTGCTTCTTTAAACTTTGGAAGGGTCCCTTTTTATTAATCCATTCAAATAAACCTTAAAAAAACCCTTAAAATAAATATATATCTTAATTAATTTTAGAGATCCTACCTGGCTTCTGACAGAAATTTTATTTTCAGTTCCTGTGGAAGGTCTTCTTTACAAGTTTTTACAGCAACAGGAGTCTTATCCTTTAATGTTCCTTTATATACCTCACCAAAATTACCCTGAAATCAGGAGCAAAAAAAAAGAATTTCTATTAAACAAAGCCTTCACAAATATCCAGAAAAATACTGCAGATTTGATTTCAGAAAGCATTTGAATTTGGACAGCCTTTTACACTGTTTTTAGGAAGTTGCATTACGTTTTCTTCCAGTATCTTTGCCTCTAAGACATTTCACCAATATGAATTCTAAATTGACTTTGTTGGGAAGGGGGAAAAGAGCCAATTCTGTAATTATGATTTTTTGTAAGACATCTTTTAAAGCCAAAAGATACTGACAGTAACATTTTCTTTCTTACTGTTATTTGCTCCCTCTTTCATTTTCCAGATGTTTTATTTCAACCATGACTCTCAACTAATGTTTATAAGATACCACAAACATAATCTGTGAAACTAAGACAAAATATTTTAAAAACACATAAACATTCTTACATATATAAAGAAGGAAAAAAGCAAACTATGAAAAATAATAACACAACCTTAATTCTGACTGTAAATTAGAAGAAGTGAAAAAAAGTACTTTTTTCCCCCAAATTGATCAAGTGCCCCACAACGTATTTCTTACAAGCTAAGCTGATCAACATTGTTCTATAAAGACAACGTTGAGTGCACAAAGTACACAGTCCTTCACATTTGGACAGAATGCAATCCCTTTACCCTTTTATCTCTTTTAAAAAACACATTTTTTCAGTTTAAGTTGTATATTTTTTCATTTTTCAAACAATGACTGAAATAATTAGAAAAATAGTACTTGTATTTGCTACTTAGGTAGGAAAAGAATGAAAACTAACTGAGAGACACTGATGAAGTGTATTAAGAGATTTTAAAAAACCACTGGGTTGTAAATGAAACTAAAAATTTAAGATCTCATTTTCTTTTTTAGTTATGTCAGGTATATTTCCATGAGCTTCCCTTCCATGTGCTAGTATTTGGAACTGCATGTAAGTTCAATGAAGAGCAAAAGAACTCTGCAAACATCTTCTTTTCTTTCCCAAATGACAAAGTTGTGTCAGGGTGGAGATCAGTGGTGCAAAGTCTGGTGGCGGTGTCCCCCAGCGGTCAGTCTTCAGCCCAGTCCTGTTCAACTTATTCATCAAGGACCTGGATGAAGGGCTGGAGTGCTCCCTCAGCAAGTTTGCTGTTGACACCAAACTGGGAGGAGTAGCTGATAGCCCTGAGGACTGTGCTGCCATCCAGAGGGACCTGGACAGACTGGAGGACTGGGCGGCGAGAAACCTCATGAGGTTCAACAAGGGCAAGTGCAGGGTCCTGCACTTGGGGAGGAATAACCCTGGACACCAGCACAGATTAGGGGTGGACCTGCTGGAGAGCAGCCCTGCAGAGAGGGACCTGGACTTTGTGGTGGACGACAAGTTGACCACGAGGCAGCAGTGTGCCCTGGTGGCCAAGAAGGCCAACGGGATCCTGGGGTGCATTAAGAAGAGCGTCTCCAGCAGGTCGAGGGAAGTGATCATCCCCCTATACACAGCCCTGCTGAGGCCACATCTGGAGTACTGCGTCCAGTTCTGGGCTCCCCAGGACAAGAGGGATGTGGAGCTGCTGGAGAGAGTCCAGTGCAGGGCTACGAGGATGATCAGGGGCCTGGAACATCTGCCCTGTGAGCAAAGGCTGAGGGAGCTGGGTCTGTTCACCCTGGAGAAGAGGAGGCTGAGGGAGGACCTGATCATTGTGTATAAATACCTCAAGGGAGGCAGTGAGGAGGATGGGGCAGCCTCTTTTCAGTGGTGGCCAGTGATAGGACTAGAGGAAACGGCCACAAGCTGAGGCATCAAAAGTTCCACAGGAACTTAAGGAAACACTTCCTGACAGTGAGGGTGGCAGAGCCCTGACACAGGCTGCCCAGAGAGGTTGTGGAGTCTCCTTCTCTGGAGATCTTTAAAACCCGCTTGGATGCCGCCCTGTGCCCTGTGCTCCAGGTGACCCTGCATAAGCAGGGGGGTTGGACTAGATGACCTCTGAGGTCCCTTCCAACCTTAAGCATGCTATGATTCTACCATAAGTTTTCCTTATATGATGCACTTGAATGCTTTAGTGCCAAAGGAAGGAAGATTGCAAAGGATGAAATTAGACCCCCACAGATGAAAAATAATAATGCCATTATTTTCAAAGGAAGAAATTCAGGTGCCTAAATGTAGGTCTGCAATAGTATTTTGTTGTACATCCGTGGATAACAGTAACAGAGCGAGCAAACAACATATCATCTAAAACAGTCATCCCCAAATGTTTCTAAAACAAAATTTCTAAATGGTAGGATGCTACCTCTGTTAGGTAAAATAGCAATAGATGCTCCTAAGCAGCTGAATCACTCCTAATATTCTTTCCTTTAAGTTTCTGTTTGGAAGTACTTAACAGAAAAACTGAATCTACTTTAAAAACTACTTAGGTTTTAAAAATATTTTCTTGATACAGAACACTTCATTGCCATTTTATATATGATTTTCAATATAACATTTATTTTATATTACTTTCATTTTGTAGAGTATTAACAGAGTAGACAGTAAATGGACCATTCATTTTTAAACTGAAAAAAAATCTTCCCCTTATTAAAGTCTGCATCTTCTTCTGCATTAAACTTCTATGATTTTGCTATTCACCTTTTTCAGGCCACTCAATACTTTATCATCTCTCATATTTCTCATCTCCAGCATGAATGGCAGCAGTTTATTTAACACTTTCTCACATGGATACCATCCCACACCTTTGATCATCCAGTCATTCGTATTTTTTCTAGTTTGAATATAGCTTTTTAGAGGAGCATGCATAAGAGTTTTATGTCATGTATGCAGAAACTTGTTATTTAATTCATTATTTTTAAAATAACTCTTAACTACATTTCCTTTCATAATTGCTTCTAAGCACCTTCTTGTCTTTATTGAGGCTAAAAACTGTTTTGCACCAAAATAAATAAATAAATAATTTTAACTGCGTTTACTCATCAAAGCTAATTCATATTTCTTTTTTGTAAGACAAGACCTTTAATGTCTGAATCATTTTTTTTTATGCTGGAATCGTCTTTATTTTTCTTCCTTTGAGAAGTTTCTGTTAAGAATGTGAAACTGGCACTGCACCTGTATGGCATTTTATGTGGATGTAATTCTGTCTATAGAGACCTTATACTTCCTGTCAACTTACTTAAACAAAGAGATATTTATCCCAGGAAACATAAGGTAGTAATTACCCAATACAAGTATTATACTAACAGGTGCTGAGCAGAATTTGTGATAAGAAGCCCACCTTTCATATGAAGATAAGAGAGAACTACCTTGGTACAAGTAACTTGTGTAGTGTTAACTACTGTGAAGATACTCTTTGTTCACTAAGACATACAGAGGCAACAAGCATTTGTTTTAACAAGTTTGGTTAAATCATGCTATTATCAGCTTTTATTAAATCACCCTTTATTTGAAACTATTTTGCATCAATATTTTTTCCTTTGTAAAATTCAGCAAAGTAAAATAGCCATGTAGTGCTTTACAGAAACCTAGCTAGCTTTGTGATTTGGTTTCAGGCCTTCCAAATGATAAAAATATGCATGCTACAGTTAACGCTTTCAGCAATAAAACATTTAGCTGCTATCATTTAGCTGCAAATATGATTTACATTTATTTAAAAGACAATGCTATTGTTGCATTGCTGAAAAAGAACTAGTATTAAAACTGCATACCAGAGTAACTTAAGAGATAAGGAAAAGAGAAAACATATAGATTTCATGACTAATATATACTTAACTAAATGTTATTTAGCTCTCTTGCTTACGTACTTTGCCCAGTAATTCTCCCAGTGTGACATCTTCATGATTTAGAACCCATTTCTTATCCTATGAAAGAAAAGGAAGAGTTTTCAGTCTGAGTCAGTGTCTACATCATTTAATATACGTTCCAGACAGTGGAAAAGGACCTAAAGAACCATCTTATTCAGCTCACTTAGTAAATAGCATGGCAAGAAGTTAACGATACAACAGCCTGCAAAACAGACTTTAGAAATCTCACTACACAGTATGATACTAAAATATACCATATTGCAAATATCTATTACAAGACTAAGCCTGCAACATAGAAGTATGCCTATGCAGAAGACAGTATACATTTTTCATAGCATTTACTTTTCACAAAAGCTCCCAAAAGCTCTTGCCAAAATGACTTAAATCAAAATCAGGTACTTCCATTTTAGAATACACAATACTATATTGCAAGATCTCAAAACAATTTTGCTCCTAGGTGTACTGAAAAAGCAATCCACTGTTCTAAACATGAATTAGACATGCATTTGCATTTTGTAAAATCTTTTGTGGTAGTTTTATATATTATTGTAAACTACTGAAAAAGAAAACATAACAAATGACAATTATAGTATCCAACAGTGCTGATAACCAATATTACAAATATTCTTGAAACTTCCAGCTATGTGAAAATTCTAATTAAATACTTAATTAAAATATTATTGATGGATATTGTAAGTCTATACCATACGATGAAAAAAATGTTTATTATTCTTCATTTTTAATAGTCTGTTAGCACCTGAATTTCTAACAACCTTGCAGACAGTGCTACTATCCATCATGTTGCTGGCAGTATTCTATTTCAAGCATTCTATATTGTTTGAATATGGAGCAATTAAAAAAAAAAAGTATACTGCCAATACAACAGATCACTTTAATCACTTAAATCTCACAGAAAACCAAATCAAACATCTGGCTTTGTAGGATGACTTATTTAACAATGTTAGTTCTACAGGACCCTGTAAGACTGGGCGCCATTGATACTGAAAATGCATTGATTTCAGCACCTAAACAAACCGAAACTACAACACAGTATTAACAACTTCTAGAATGCACAGTCCTGGATCAAAGCTGATTCCAGAACCCTCACATCAGAAAGCTGATATGAGAAAAATGTACACAAGTGAACCAAGTCCTCTCCTAGTAATTTTACTACATATTATTGTCTATTCCACAGGATAAGGTTTGGTTAATTTACAGAAATTAAAAAAAAAATAATGAAAAGTTTAGGGAATTTATTAGAATTACGATGCTTTAAAGTTACCTGTTTCCTGTATCCTTTTACTTTCAATTAAGCTCTGAAATACATTATGGTTATCTTCTGTTACTACACACTAAGAGTGAATGTGGTTTACAACCAAGTTTTTAAAGAAAGTCCTCATATTTTTATTCAGGGAGTTAAAATAAGACACAGTAACTTTATGTGGCTACCTAAAATCAATATATCAGTTGTAGTTTAAAAGCAGCTGTTATTAAACATTCCTGTACCAGCATCAAGGAAAAACAAAAGAGATTTCACTTTTACAAATGTTGAGGATAGACTGAAACATTTAATTTAAGAAACAATTTTACAAGAATTCCTAATGGTCTGGATTGTATTGTTCCATTTGCTTTCCAGAACAAAACAACAGTTGGGGGAATTATTACTGCCATTTTATTATCCAGATACAAAAATCTTAACATATTAAAACAATTTTTTCAACTGAAAAAATGCAAAAGAAAAAGACCTCTTAAGGTATTTCATTCACAAACATTCTTAGCACATATTATAACATTTATCAAAGTGCTTTTTCTCCTGGTGTTCTTTATAAATGTCAATTATATTTAAGCCTATGCCGCACAAAGTATGTTTCATAGTGATTCATCCTCATTTCTGCTAATGTATGTATTAAACTGTTCCACTTAGATTATTAAAACTAACAGCTATTTGCTATATTGCTAAGGTCACTCACAGTATTTGTAAGCCTGTAAATGCTGCCCGCTTTCCAAGTGAACCACAGCATGCAAATATGCTCTCACAGATAATCATTACATCAGAGAACAACACATAATACATTTTATCATAGGTCAATATTTCACTCACTATTGCAAACAGCTTTACAGCATGAAATGATCTTATAAATGAAACAGAAGCCTATGCTGCCTCATTATTCTTTCATGAAACTGAAAGACTGTTGAGGTTGCAGCTTCTAAGAGCTATGTTTACTATACAAAAATACATATAAATATTTTAACCCCCTGATTTTTAATTTGGTGCATCATAAGGCCATTAACTCAGGAATGACAATGTAGAGTAGCTTCTCAAGCTTGCAGCATCTTATATGTTTAACAAACTAACACACACATCTGCTAGATATTGGCCAAGAGAGAACTTAATAATAATTGTTAGTATTGAGTAGGAAAAATAAATTATATCATACTGACCCACTCAGCCTAAAATTTTTTAAGACTTTGTCTTTCTCGGTTTAAGAGAAAGATAAACAGGAAGAGAAAGCTTACAGACTTTGTCTTCAACAACTCAGATTCTCAATGAACAGACTGTGCCTTGTATTTTTCTTTACAAGCTCCTCCATATCCTGCTCTTGTCAAATCAACCTTCAAAATCCATACTTCTCACTCTTTGAACTCTCCCATACACTTTCCACACAAAATTAGAACATTTCCCTTTCAAGTTCCTTCTCTGTTCTTTGCTGGCAGAAAGCATAGAACAGATCAATTTTCATCTGAATTCCAAATCAGTTTTAGCTGTTGAGCTTTTCAAGTTTACTTTTGCTTTATCTCAGATAGCTAATAATCTGTATACTGAAGAGAGTAAAAACTTTTGTCTTTCTCTGTTTCTCAGTGGAGCACTGACTCATTTATGTTTGATTTATACAGCTGTAGATAAAGAAGAATAGGAAAAAATGTGAAACAATTTACTGTGCTTACCTCCAAAATAGTTCATTTGAGAAATGGACTTAAATCATTCACTGGAAATCACTAGATTATAGAAAAGTTTCTATGCTCAAACAAATTTTCTCACTACCTACCTCATTCTCCATCATGAATATATAAGTTTGCTTATAAGTTAAGTTGCTTATATAAACGGGAAGCCTTCCCTTATAAACCAGAAAAAGTCACTTTAAATTTCTTCAAAGAGCTGTAACATATATTAGCAAACTTGGCACATCTCTTAAAAATTATTGCAAATTAAGGTAATACTGTTTTCATTATAAGATATTTGCTCAAATATATAAATATATAAACATCAATTTAACTTCCTTGTCTGTATTTTACTAGTGTTTTATTTTATTTTATTTTTAATCGGAGTTGTTGCAACACTTTCCAATGATGAAGTTCTTCTGGGAAGATCAAAATATAAATTAGAAAGTCTATCTGGTAAGTAATATCAGAGTGGTCTAAGGAGTATACATGTCAAAGCATCTCAAAATATTAATCCATAATGCAAGAAGAAAATATTGCCTCAAAACATGACTAGAAAATAATGACCACAGATTTTAGTATTACTTCGGATTTGACAACTTCCAACATTCATTTTGTATTATTTTGCTGCTATTGCCTTTTAAATAGTAATTTAAGTTTATAAAATTACAAATATTTCAAAGAATCAAAGAATGTTTACAGTTGAAAGGAACCTCTAGAGATCATCTAGTCCAACTTTTCTGCTCAAGCAGGGACACCTAGAGCACATGGCACAGGGTGGCACAGAAACAGTGTGCAAATATATTTGCAGCTACAGCAGGTAGGTAATATTCTACTCAGTATGCTGAGAATGCTTCCAAGTAAGTGTAGTGTATGAACACTTCCATTAAAATAAGAGAATCAGTAGAGATTACACTAGAAAAAGGTAGACAGAATATCTGTTACCCTTAAAAGTCCTAGACAAGACTGTTTATAAAGTAATCTCCTATGGGATATTAAAGTATTTGAACCACACATAAGACGAAAAACTAGAATTCAATAATTTTTCCAAATTGCTTTTGTAAAGAGTATGGCCTGACCTGAATCTATCTGATCCGGCAATTTTTTTTCCTGACAACTGAACAACACAGACTGACTTTTTTTTTCCTCTGTTTGCCAAGGAATGAGATGGGGGAAAGCAGTTTTGAAGGAAAAACATCCACATTGCAATTCATATTCTATTATTAGTGATAATGGAGACATTTTATAAAAAGCTCTAGTAATTCTATCATTTCAAAAAGATCTTGAAATAAAGCATGCAGAATATGCCATGATAAAAAAGATCTTTGTCCCAGAATCATCTTTATATATAATTGTAAAATATAACAATAAATATTAAAATAGAAGAGTTCTGAAAGTTCTGAAAAAGAACAATTTCAATCTTGTCACTCATATTCTACAGCCACATTTTAGTAGTGTACAAAATTACATATGAATAAAATGCTCTACTTTATACATAATCCAAAATGCCCAGCCCAGCTGGGCTCATGCCCAGCCTACAATTCTATGGCAGTACTTCGGAAGTTCTCCTCATTTCCATAATGGAGACAAGAACCTAGCCACTACTTGCATCTCTTCATCTTAAGTTCGTGACTTATAACACACTCTACTAGGCAAATAACCTCTCCATTGCCAGTGACGAAAATTCCTACTTGAACTCAAAGCAAGGTAGTCTGCACCATGAAGAAAAATTGTATAAAATCTCAATGGAAATTCAACATTTAATACCCCTGCAAGTCCTGTACCAAGGGTATCTGCTTGCAAATATCTAAGTAGCTCTTAGGAACACACTTGTGATTCTTGGTATCAAAACAGTTAGTATGAACCATTACTTGTTTAACAATCTCATTCATTGCATTGAAAAAACTGTGCTGTATTGTGATGGCCTTCCACACGAAAGACTGGCAACGAGATCTTCTGCAAATGCCTAAATTAGTTTTACTTAATTACATTTCAGAAAAATCTATGGTCTCAACAAGTCCATTATTCAGCTAGACATATGTCCTAATATACTAGAAATTTTAACATAAGGTCAAATCATATTCAAATCATTTTGTTGCAAATGAGGACATCCTGCAGAAGGTCTCATACAGAGCTTAAATTCAAGAATTTGTTATAGCCAAGTGCTAAGTAATTTTAACATAAAACATAGGGTTGCAACAGTAATGTCTACAAAAATAAAACTTTTTGCAAGAGCACAGAAATTTTACTTTTCCATTTAACTACATAGTTATATTCAAATACATTTTGTGCTGACCACTTACACATCTGACTAATCTCCATTAGAACCATTTCAACATTATTTCAATTATACTTTGAAGACTCTCTTTTGGTAACTGTTAAGCTAATGTATGAAAAAAATGCCTTTGTCTCTATGCCTCAAAGATAGAGAAAACTCTTTTGTACGTAATTAGACCTTAATGCAGGGCATTATCTTTTTTGTTACGGGTACAATCTGTCTATAAATAATATGCTGGGTCAAGCCATATTATCCGTCTGGCACCAGAAACTACATAAAATTATTTCTGACAAAAAAGCCCTGAATTCTAGTAAAAGGCATGAAAAGCATCATCACTGACTTTAACCAATGAATATTTAAATGGGGAAGAATTCCCCCAAAATAGATGTAGCTGTGAATGAGACAAATAACAAACAAGCGATATGTTTTTCTAGGAAAGCAACCCCTTAAAAAGAAAAGAAACCCCACCTTGATCACTAGGAACCAAGTACCAAGTAGAACCTTAGCATGAATCCTGATCAAACATTTTTTGAAATACTTGGTACCATCTTAAAAGAAGCTGGAAAGTGATTTTTTTTTTTTTTAAAGCACTGGATGTCCTTCTGCCCCTTCAGCTAAGAGTGGTTCAGTCTTTGGCAGAATATTGTCCACACTGAACTGACTGACAGTACTTCTTCGGGCTACATACCAAGGAACTTCTCGGTCAGCTCATAAAAAGTGGAGACATACTGACTTACTTCTCCTTTTTTGGAAGAAGAAAGCCATTTCAAAAATGGGAGTTGTACAGAAGAAAAACACTGCATGGTACACTTTACCAGGAAAGTGGCTACTCATTACCTTCATCCACATTTTTAGATGAATTAAATAAGAACAGGAAAGAAGGGTAAAAGTTATTTTTACAGTGATTTCCAGACTTCTTTCCTATGTTTAAGGTCACACGATCACAACGATGACTGCTTCCATAAGCCATGCTTTGTGCACCTTCTGGAGACCCTCTGAGCGCCTCTATTTATTCTTCCAAACCCTCTAAAGCCACTGGGTCAGCCTCCATCAAATAAATTATTGTAAAACACCACTATGCCTATATGGTAAGATCAATGCACGTATGCAGAGCTATTCCCTCTTCCTTGGGGAGGGCTTCTGAGGAAAATCTCAGTCCACAAATTTACATTTTGTAATGAAAAGTTTCTAAGGAAAACAAAACAAAAATGACTACTTGGAAATATTAATGAATCAGGTTACACTAAGTTCTCTAAAAGCAAAAAGTTCAGAATTGGAAAGTTAATGGATCTTCTTTTAGCTTTCTGATTCCCAAGATCCAACACTTCAGCGAATGACTTTTTGAAAATATTGACAACATGACATTTCAAAGGCTTGTTTATGAAGAACACATCTGATGCATAAACCTTCAAAGGAATAATTAAACAAAATGGCACTATAAACTGCAATCAAATGAACTATCAAAAGATTTGTTTTCGCTATATTAGAACTTTAATCACTACCTGTACTCTTGTTTTTATGAAAATATTTAAGTCACCTGCAATAAATGACTTAAAGAAGCATAAGCTGTTTATTTGATTCAGTATCTTGGTTCAGCCAGATTTTTCACAATCAAAGGATTATTCTGTGTTTACTAAGTTTTGTTACTATAGCTCTTGGCTTAAAAAAAAAAACCACTCTATTAATATGTGAATTGTGCCAACTAGTTAAAGTCAGTTGCATAAGCTATCAGTACATGAATATTGATTTAAATGGTACATTAAAGTTGCCTATTTATGAGCGATTTGCTCTATGAGCAGATACATTTAATTACTTTTGTATGTGTAAATTCTGTGTCTTAAAGAGACTTGCCACATATGTCACTCCAGTAGCTAGCTGGCTGAATGAGCAGAATGAAGAGAAGGCAGATGCTGCTCCATGACACACTCTAACAACTCTTTCCACTTCTAGTTGGAGTATCTTCAAAACTGCTCTTTTAATACTCACTAGGCACCATCTGCACAAACCTCAAAAGCAGACAGCTAAGGAAAATGATGCAGTCCTTAATATCTCTCGCTCCTCCCGACTGCACTTTTCATCACTCATTTAGTCTCTGACTTTTGTGTATTCATAATTGATTCAGACAGCAGGAAAATTTGAAAGACCATCCATAAGAGATCAACAGAAAATACACAGTGTAACACAGTCAACAGAACAGAAGTTATACCGGGACTTTTTTACTTCTCTCTCCTATCTAATTTCCCTCCTCTTAAAGTATTCTGCATCAACTATTCTTCCGTGTTCTTCCCTCCTGTATTTTCTCTCCCTCTGCTTTCGTAAAAATCTTAAAGACTAAACCCAGCATGTTTTCAACAGGAATCTATCAAAATGCAATCCTCTTTCCCCTTCATACGGCCTTCACTTTTGTGAGGGTTATCACTGAGCTTCTAGAGTAAAGCAAAAACAGAACAAACCAAAAGCAGCCTCATTATTATAATCTGTTCCTCTCCTTGAGAAAAAAAATCCTCAGTGAGATATTTGGGGGAAATTTTTTTTTTTTTTAAAAAAGTTTAGGCATTGCAGAACAGGCTTATCACTGTAAACTCCACACTGAAGAAGTGCATAAACTTTGCACTGACTAAACCTGTAATTTCCTGCTAATATACATGACTATTCATACCCTGGGAAGACAAGATGGAAGCCCAGATCCGGGCTCATAGTAGCAGTGAAACATCTGAACCCTTGGTCCCTAAGTCCATCTGTGAATCCAGCTCTCAAACTTTAGACAGTCTCTCTGTCCTACAGCACTACTCTAGATAAAGATGAAAATATCTTAAACACAAACATTAAATTGAAAAAGGATAGACCTTCACATGTATTAAAATTCTACTAATATCTTTGGTATGGATATTACAGAGGACTCCATTCCTGAACACCCTTCTGACTCCCACCAAAGCAGTGAAAAACTATAAAAGAGAAAATGTCGCCTATCTCAAAAAAAAAAAAAAGCAAAATTCTGGCATTAGAAAAGAAACAAATTCCTTTTTCTAATTTGCAATGTGCTAAATATTCATTTAAATACCTTTTTTCAAACCAAAGCATCTCTGGTTTAATGATATTTTAATTAATAAAGTATAATATGAGCAGGACTGCAAAGTGGACAGTAACACGGACAACCTATCCATGTTTTTACTGAACGTATGTTGCCTCATTAATACTCTGTTCAAATCACACTGAATTGACATGTCAACAATCAATATTTCTGCATAACTGCTAATAAAGCATTAATTAAGCACACAAGAAATGGCTGCATACATATCAGTGTGGTAGCTTGAAAATATACAGACTGTGTAATGTGTTCTGGAGTTTATTTGCTGTCCAAGAATTTAAAAGACAGTTCTGGTTATACTCAAAACTATTTGAGATTTTTTTTGATATTAGCATAAGTTAAACAACACGTAGAAATAAATTTTTTACCTTTTCTTCCTGCCTGATCACAAACTTCATGATTTCAACATGTGCTTGTTTCTGATTATAAACAGAATGCAAAGTAAAAAGTATTTCTCTGTTTGTTGACCCCTCTTACTCCACATTGCATATGCCAAAATATTCAAAAGAAAGATACAGGAGAAAGTGACACAAAAATGGAAAATATTTTTTATGTGGATATGTACAGATAGACAACATAATGCCCATTGGTTTGAATCCTTAAAATTCTAACTTGACAGAGTTGTCTTACACAGAAAATTCAGTACTTATCTAATTAAAACTAATAAGAAGGAAAGATAGGGCCAAAACTCTTGAGTCTACTAATGCCACTACTATTTCCCCACAAAAGAATTTTGTAGTCCTCTTCTGGCAAGGCTGTGATACATCTGTCCTTACCTAGTGCTGTTCAGACTTTGTCACTTTGAATTTTGGATCACAGAAAATGAAAGCACTTTAGACAAATCCAACTGCAGAAATGAACACTTGGATGTCCCTGCTTGCTATTGTATGATATATCTTATTTCCACAAGGGATTACTTCAGAAAACCAGAAACTTTAGCACATTCTATTCTGTCTTTTGGCAACCACAATCCCCAGCTATTTTATTCTCAGGACAAATATAAAAGATGCTGAAACTGAATTACATGAATACTGTACTCAATAGTCTAGCATAGTAATTGACATAGCTCAAATAGGGCTCCACTACCTGTTGGGAGACAACCTTTCAGTAGGTAGAAGGAGCTATTTGGCCAAAACAGAATTTTGAGATGTTCTTCAAGAACACCAGGGAAATGATAAGGTATTTAAAGGGTAAGAAGCAACTACTTCAATGCGTGAACCACTGGAGAGGAGGTGAGAGATGACCTCCTGGTCTTGCCATTGACCCTATGAGGAAAGTTTCAGAGAGCCAGGACTCTTCAGCTTAGAAAAGCCTGAAAGATGATTTATCAATGTATATAAATAACTGAAAGGAATGTATCAGAAGATGGGATCAGGCTCTTCTCTAGGGTGCCCAGTGACAGAGCAAATGGGCACTAACGGAAACACAGAAAGATCTACCTGAACATAAGGGAAAACTTCTTTACTGTAAGGATAATAGAGCACTGGATGACACTGCCCAGGAAGGTTGCGGAGTCCCCTTCCCTGGAGATCAACAGATGGCCAGAAACTGAGAAACAGATTGTCAGCTTGGCAATATACACACTATGGAGGACTATGAGCAACCCTTCTCAAGTGTCTGTTTACCAGATATCAGTCTCTCTCTATCATTCCGAAGCTTTATATAACCAACATCTTTACAACATCTTTTTGAGGCTATCCAGGAAGCTCGCTTTGATTTCAAAGATAACTATTTTCAGTAAGAAAATTATTTCAAGAGTTAACTGCAACTTGGGAAATACCCCAATTTAATTTTTAAAGCAAAACATTCTGAATTTAAAAAGACTCTCAACAGAGATCATGGTCAGCGTCCTTGACTTGAATGAGCAGTAATGAATCACACATTGTTCATTTCTTTGGTAGATATGCAGATATTAGACCTGTGTGTAGGCCACTGAGTCTAAAATAAGAATATTTTGGCAGATAGTCTCTGCTAAAGATGCAATCTTTTTTTTTTCCCCTTCATTCTCTCTGAAAGATCGAAATTTTATCCCTTTTATCTCAATTTCTTCCAAACTTGTGAAGTTGGAGGTTCAGCTTTCCTGATGCCTATCTCCCCTCATTAGCAAAAAACACAAAGATATCAGACATTAGATTTCAGGAAGAAAGTTTACAAATTAATTGCAGTAAATTACAACAGCTCTCAGTAAAACTGTAAACATAACCCAGAATGAATACTTAGTGCTCAGATTCCCCTACTGTTATTTTTCTTTCATTTTCAGTAACAATTTCAATCATAAAGAAGTCTAACATGGTACTTTTTAAAATTAACAGCCAGCAGTGAGGCAATTAAGTACTAAACATTTTAAAAACAGACATTTGGGGAATTAAATATGAATTTATGGGCCTACAGTTAAGTGCCAAGTTTTTTACATGTTAGCATTTTTTAGTAGGAAAGAGAAAGTGTCACGTGTCCTTGTACTCATTTTTAGAGTACCATCAGACACAAACTTGGTTCTTATCTAAAGTAAGACATGTAAAAGGTCTTCTGAAAGGAGCAAATGTTGATCATGTTCTATTTTAGTACGCATAAATAAAAATACTTCTATTTCATCATTGCTTCTATTAACTTCTATTAACTCACATTTCTGTAAAATTATTTCTCCATGGTTCAGATCACATAAAAACTACAATGCAAAACCCCCTCATATTGTTGAGGACAGGATCCATAGGAAATTCTGCTTTTCACCTTATGAGTGCACTTAATCAAAACACAAATAGGTAAGGACTTCTACAAAAGGGGCCACTTCAGTGGATTTACAAAAGAATGAAGTATCAATTAGAATAAAAATTTCAAAACAGCACAATCATTTAACCATAGTAAAAAAAATGCAGTAGAAGAAATGATGAGACTTGCCAATCTAAGAATACATCTTAACTTGGCATACAGCATTTATCAAAAGCCTAAATCTCTCCCTCTGCAATTACTTTTTCATTAACACTGCTTAAAAAAAAATCCAAAACATGAATTAGAGACATAAACCTTACTGACAGCACCTCAGGTATAGTAAATGTTTAGACAGTGTACTCATTTGCTTCTTCATGCTGTAAACAGGGTAAAATGTTTTGAGAAAAATAATTTAAGAATTAGTATTTGCTTTCCTTTCTCCCTCTGAAATAGAAAATATAAATTGTATGAATTACTGCAGCTAAGAGCAATTTTTGCACAACGACAAGAAAGGAAAGTCAATCTTTCATTTTCAGTATTAAAGATAATTAGAGTGAAATTCCTTTTTATGGCTAACAGAATCACCATTACAGATCATTTTTCATCAGGAGTGGGTATCCAAATATCATTTTTTCAAAATTTGCTGAAGTAGAGAAAAAGAAATGAAGCTGAATAATGGTTGTGTACCTGTTGATAATGGTCTATCTTGGTGGAAATGAGAAATGATCTTGTTAGAGAAGTTCTATTTTTGACACCATCTATGCCAGTACATCTAAAGTGCATATGAATTTCATGAATCATAAACTATGTATTTCAAGTCCTTTAGATTAACTACAGAAATAAAGGTAGCTAGTGGAAAAGATTTTTCATAACAAGTGTGTTTTATGAGAGGGTTTAAAAAAAGAAAAAAAACACTGACAACTTCTTTAAAACTGTTTCAGAATTCATGAACTGTAAAAATTGTTGTACAAGCCGTTCTGCATTATTATCATCACTGAATTAAGCCAACTTATAATTTACTGATGAAATTTAATGTGAAACATAAAAAGAGAATAATAGGGCAGACAGTACATTTTCCAAGTAGGTAAGCCAGTTTTGTCCAACTTGTCAACTGTAGAAAAACCCTGTGAACTTCAACCTTTTTCCTATATCAAATTGCATGGTACATGATCATAAGCCCCTTAAGGGGATACAATTGATATCTGAAAAGCTACAGTGCAGCATATAAACTGCAGAAGTGACCTCAGATTAACAGGACAGCTCTCCTGTGGGCAGAAGTGACCTCAGATTAACAGGACAGCTCTTCTGTGGGCATTCCTTCCCTAAGATCAATAGATGAAATGACTGCAAAAGTCAACATACAAAACCAATTTTCTTCACTTTTTGGAAGGACATGCAGCATTTCAGTAAGGTTACATTCCCTCATTTTAGTCCAAAGACCAGAAAAACTCTGAAAAGAGAGAGAGAACACTTCGCAAATATAGTGGGGGGGAAAAATGACCAAGAATAAGCACCGTAGCAAAACAGTAATGATGGTTCTCCACCTACGAAATAGATATGGGATGCAAAATGATTAAAAAAGGGAAAGGAGGATAAAGTAGGAGTTGAGACCTTTGTGTTTCAGAAATATCAAGGAAATTTATATCTAACAAGGGGCCTCTGATCCCTCATTGTGTATTTTCTACTCAGTTCTTTATACTGAATATAGTAATTTAATCTTCTAAACTGCAGTACGTAGTATATTTTTGTTTAATGATTCAAATAAACAATATGCTCTTTATTAGACATGCCATTCAAAAAGCTCCAGTACTCTGTACATCCAAAGCAAAATAAAGCTTTTTGAATAAGACTTATATTTTATCAGGTAGTAAGATTTAAAGAGAGAAAGGCAAAGGCTCAATAACACTATTTATAAGAGTAAAAAAAAAAAGAGAAAAACAAAATCTCAAATCGTTTAAACAGTCTAAAATATTTTCACATAAACACAATTGCTTCTACCTTTTGGCTACCCTCAGCACACAAGCTGTGGAGGGTACATGAACAGGCATGTGCAACTGGGCTTGGGAGACCACAGATTTATATTAAAGTGACCAAGAGTATTTCTGGGTCACTTTAATATAAATCTGTGTGAGGTATTTGGTGGTCACATTTGGTCCCATCTTGACATATCTTCAAACTATCAGCCTATTTCCTCTTAGATGGCTTATTATCCCTGAGATAAAACATTTAACTTGCTGTTTTTGCAACATCCACATAATAAGCTATACTCCCTGTAAATATGTTCCCTTATATAACGAACAGTCCTTCCAAAAATAATTCAAAAATAGTCAAGAGTGTTCAGCTGGCAATACATGCCAAAGATTGACAATTTCACATTACAACTTGTGGCAATTTTTTTGAACTCAAAAGGGTGAGATCAAGCATCCTACCTCTTCTCAGCCACATGTGCTCATCTTGCATTGGCTTTCATAATCTTCAGATCAAATGTTAAGATCACTAAAATGGAAAAGAATTAACCTGGCAAAACTCCAAATAAACAATTGAACTAGCTTAAAATGTGACTAAAAAGGACTAGAAGAAAGGCAAAGTAGACTAGAAAGAAAAAGGGAACGAGAACTTCCCCCAGATACTTTGCCAGCAGCAAGCTAATCATTTAACTCAGCTGGAACATGAAGCTTCAGCCTAAACTCATAATTTGTTTTTGGTATAAGCATCAGCAAACTGCCAGTAATCCAAGCCAGGCAGATGATGGCTTTAATCACAAGTCATGCAATATTACAGAAATACTAATAGTTTAAATGAAGCATTGCATTAATTTCTTGCATTAGATAAACCCTTCTGCATTATTCTTTAACAAGATATTGCAAGATTCTAACATATCATTAACTTTTATTCAAGATAACAAAAGGGCTGGGAAACTTCTGATAGCAGAAAAAAAAAGTCAGCTAATAAAGGACACAAAGAGAAGTGATACAGACCCACCAAGTGGCCCTGTTAAATATTATTCCTATATGGTCTAGGGCAATCTATTGTTTGTTAAATTTGTGGTATCTTTTTTCTAAACACAAATGTCAATGAACTATTTATGCTGGTCCAGTTCAATGTTCCTCAACTACTTTTCAGTAAAAGGTTCTCTAATTAAGCAAACGTATTTATTATACATACTTTTAATTTAATACATGAACACAGTGACATAAGGGTGAAACACTTCTACTAGCCATTTATTCTATTGACCTTATTTTGGTTTCTTTAGAGGCATAGTAAGTGACATATTATCCTCTTGGTCATTCCATAAAACCTTTAAGCTTAAAATAAATGTCTTTTCACTTCATTCATTTGTGTAAAAAAAATCTGTCAAAAGTTTCTAAAAAGAAAAAATTTTCTATAGCCCATGGAAACCCTGAGCCTTGCATGGCTGTAAATTCCCATAATCAAGGAAATTGTAGTGCATGTCCAATTTCCATAAATCTTCGTTTCACTAGGTATACATTTTGGTCACCTTCTGGCTACAGGATACAGAGCTAGGCTAACCTCTGCGTTTATTAATAAAACAGCCAAATTAAGATTGTTATTTTCGCCTTTTAACTTGACTATTCTGTCTCTTGTCAAACAAATGTCACTATGCTCAGTGAACTAATGCCTTCCTTACTCCAAATTTCTCCAAGATGCATGAACAATTTTCTTTCGCTCTTCCAAAAATTTTTCTTTAAAAGAAAGCCAAATATTTTCATTTTTAGGAAACAAATGCTGAATGCTAATCAAAACTAGACACTTCCAGACACGTTTATCACATGGCTCCCACCAGCTTCACTATGAACTTCATCTTTTCCTTTCAGTGCATGCACACATTTCCCATCTAAAGAAAAAAAAATATGTCAATAGCAGGAAATATTAAACTATAAACTCTCCCAGCTGAGTGGAGTATGTTTTCAATCTGGTATTGTAAAGAAAAAAGACTTTCTTTTTTATGAGGATTCCCTAATCTTGCTGCACCTATTTAAGTATAAGGTAAAGTAGGAACCCAATTCCAATGACCTATCAAAAAGAACCTGTTTCATGTATGAACTGCAATACATGCACTTCACAGGTTAACATGTAACTCATACCCTAGAGTTTAACTTCTCCTATTTTACTGCAAAGTCTGCATTTCAACTCATTGTTTTTTCACAATAAAAACACAGAAATAGAACTCATACATAGGGAGTAGTTAATACGCTTTTAAAGTCCTGTTTAAAGTTTTGAAGAGAAAAGCCTCAAAGTAAATGGACTATTAAAATGAATGCTTTATTACTGCTGTGACAAGTCAAAACAGAATTAATTCTTTTGATTGTGAAGTTTTTCACAGCAACACAAGGCCATTCCATGCCCCAGTTGTGCAATGGGTAGTAACAGAAATCATGTCTTCACTTTAACAGACAACTTCAACTTGACCTTATTTTTATACTTAATACCTACACCTATATTACCTAAATGGTTAACATTATACTGTCCATTTTGGATTCAAGAAATGGACATAAATGAGACTTACAGAGAAAACCTTCCTTCTTCAAAGGCAATTTGTATACTCCTAAATATACTTTGTTTGCCATAATATCCATTTTATTAGTAAGCAGTAGAAGTGTTCATTCTTGGTGTTCTGTGTATTAAATCTTACTTAGTAGGAAGATGCATCACCATTAAAAAAAAATCTATTGCCATGCTACACCCCAAAAAAACCCACATAACACACTGAAAACTTCATATTTCTATATGTAAAGAAATGAAAACTACGTATTTCATATTTTTCTGCCACATATGTGAATATGAAAGACAGCTTATATCCAGAGAAGTTAAATCAATTTTTAACAATGTCACTCTAAGCAATAATTTAACATACACATATGAAAAACATTAATAGCTTTCATGACAGAGAAAACAACTATTACATACTGTCCTCCACCTCTGTAGAAATATAGCAATGACACATTGCTCATGTCTCTGACACATTTTCATATAGACATATGGTAAGTTATCTCAACATAAATATTTACTTGTTAATAAAACTTGTATTGAATGACATTCTGGATTATGATGAACAAAAACAACAAAACAATAAATTCCACATAATTAACCTGCATTGAAAAATGGTAAAGGTAAACAAGCTTTTTACTTTTAATATGTTTAAGTACTTATGGCAATGTCCAATACAAAGACAAAGCCATCTATGGCTATCAGCAAATATCAGGATATCAGCAAATGCACAGCTGATATTTGCCTGAAAATATTGGGCAGGCCTCTTGGGAGGAACACAGGAATGCTGCCAGGGTATATAGCATGCAATCAGGAAGACTAACGTGCACTTGGAATTAAATCTGCCACGAGATGTCAAAGATAACAAGGAGTGCTTCTTCAAACACATCAGTAGCGAAAGGAAGACTAGGGAAAAGGAGGCCCGATGCTGAATGTGGTAGGGTCCTGGTTACAAAAGACACAGAAAAGGCAGAGTAACTGAAAGCCTTCTTTGCTTCAGTCTTCACTAAGGCCATGCCTCTGAAAGCCCAGACCCTGCAGACAAGAGAGAAAGCCTGAAGAAAGGAAGACTTGCATTTGCTTGAGAAATATCAACCTAGAGATCACTGAGGCAAACTTGACACCCACAAATCCAGTGGCTCTAATGGGATGCACCCAACTGTGCTGTGGGAGCATCCAGATATTAGCGCTAGGCCGCTCTTCATCATCTTTCAAAGATCAGGGAGAATAGGAGAAGTTTTTGAGGACTGGAAAGTAAGCCAGGGCGACACCAATCTTTAAAAAGGGCAAGAAGGAGGACCCAGGCAAATACAGGCCAATCATCAGTCTCACCTCAACCCCTGCAAAGGTGATGGAAAAACTCATCCTGGATGCTTTTTCTAAGCACATGGAGGACAAGGTGGTCAGCAGTAGTTGACATGGATTCACCAAGGGGAAATCATGCTTAACCAACCTGATAGCCTTCTATGCTGGAATGACTAGCTAGATAGGAGAGTATGGATGTTTTTCACCTTGACTTGAGCAAGGTTTTTGACAGCCTTCTCGTGGGCAAGTTCTTCATATACAAGTGTGGGATGGATAAGAGGACAGTGAGATGGATTGAGAACTGGCTGGATGGCAGATCTCAAAGGGTTGTAGTCAGAGGTGCGGTGTCTACTTAGAGGCCTGTATCCAGCAGTGTTCTTCAAGGGTCCGTATTGAGTCCAATCCTGTTTAACCTATTCATGAATTACTTGGATAAAAGGACAGAGCGACCCCCCAGCACCCCTCGTCCCCCCTCAGCCCTCAGCGCCCCTTCTCCTCAGTGGAGAAGAAACTCATAAAGTGCAACAAAAGCAAGTGCAGAATTTGGAATCTAGGGAGGAACAGCCCCATGTACCAGGACAGTCTAGGTGTTGGCCAGCTGAAGAGCAAATCTGCAGAGAACGACCTGGGCATCCTGGTGGACAACAAATTAACCATGAAGAAGCAGTGTGCCCTTGGGGCCAAGGTCAATGGGATCCTGGATAGCAACTGGATTACTGCAGACAACAGGACAAAAGGAGTGATCCGCTCCCTCTTCTCTGCTGTAGTGAGGCCACGTCTGGAGGACTGTGTCCAGTTTGGGCTCCCCTGTACAAGAGGGCCATGGAACTACTACAGAAAGGCCAGCACAAGGCTTCAAAATGATCAGGGGACTGGAAGATGCATCCTATCACAAGAGGCTCAGACAGCCAGGTCTGTTCATCCTGGAGAAGGCTAAGGAGAGAAGGCTGAGAGATGATGTTACCAATGTGTATAAAGACCTGCAGGAGCATATCAGAGGATGAGGCCAGGCTCTTTTCACTGGTGGCCAGTGATAGGAAGGCCATAAACTGGAGCATAAGAAATTCCACCTGAATTTGAAGAACAACAACTTTCCTGTGAGCGTGCCAGAGCCCAGGAAAAGGCTGCCCAGAGAGGCTGTGGAATCTCCTCTGGAGACACACAAAATCTGTCTGAATGCAATCCTGTGCAACGTGCCATTGGTGACACTGCTTGTGGAGGGGTGTTGGACTAGATGATCTCCAAAGGTCACATTCAAACATTCTGTGATTCTCTAATGTGAGGAAAAACAAATCAGAAAAATCTTATTTCATTCTTTACTATTGCCATTGTTAACAATACTGTGTTAGATTAATTTTTTTCCCCTAGTATCTTCTGGTCACAGTGGCAAGAGGAAAACAAAAGCAAAACGTCTATGCTGCGTATCTTCAGCTGTTCCACAGAAAAATCTGTTCATATTAATTCTTCATGATCAGAATACTAAATATTTCCTGGCCATCCCTCTGAGCCTCTAAGAAAATGTTGTTTTGAAATGGTAAGGAATAACTTCCCTTCTTTATTCCAAAATAATTATTTTGCTCAGTATGTTCTGGACAGACCATATGCTTCAACTGCTTAAACATGAACAAAGACAACTTCTGTAGAGAAGGGAGACAAAAAGCTTTTAAAATTTATACCTTTATGGAATTCTGCTGCAGTATCATTCTTGAAAAAAGTGATTGCTAACCTCATGATTTACTTTAAAATCTATAATAGTTCTGAATTCTATGTCACTGATAGCCAAGGGAGGTCACTCCCTCTAGTTCTTCATGTCACCTTCACCTTCATATCACCATCATATCTTTTTTTCACATCTTTACTCCATTGCAACTAGTGGAGCTCAAGTTTTTAAGGGACAATATACTACCTATTAAAAGCTACTTCATAGCAACTCATACCGTAGAACTGTAAGTAACTCATACTGTAACTCTACAGAGATACCTGAAAGCACACACTGAAATTCTTAATCTATGTTGCACCTGTTGAACCTTTGATTCTGCATTTTATTTCAGTGATTTCTTGTATTTGTCAGCCAAAAAGTATTATTTTTTACTTAACAGGTCACATGGACTTGCCTGGTAAAATCAAAGACCAAGAACAACATAATTAGAAGCCTATACTAAGTAAGAAATGGAGTTTGTAACTATAATTCCATTAAAAACATGATTACTGCAAAATGCCAGAATCTCACATCTGTGTGGAATAAAAATCCATAACAAAACCAGGATGCTATTTCCACAGGAAAGGATTTCATTGTTGGAATCATACCCTATCTTAATCAAAATTTACTACTGTGCTATATTAAAGGTTCTGATTACACAGCTTGTGATGAAGACATGGGAACTCCTTCAGTGCAGAGACCTGCTTTTTACAGGTATTTCACAAAAGTATGACTTACAAAACTACAGATCTTCAAAATGAAGGCAGGCCTGTGATCTTCATAGCCATGTGGGGAAGGTTATTTATAAAATCTGGTAAATCCAAATGGCTCCTTGCTGAAGCATGCTTTAATTGAAGTAGTTTGTTCTCAAAGTGAGTAGTTTGTTCTCACAGTGAGTAGTGTCAGCCAAAAAACACTTACTCCAAAACGATCCATTTAATATTTTTCCTTTTAACCACATACTTATTTTTCAAAGTAATAATTTCTACCACTTCTTCCCCCTCTTACTTCATAAACTTAGCTTATTTTTTTTTCACTTTTAGATTGTTTTCGGAAAAAAATGTGAAGCACATCTAAATGTTATTTTCTGTTTTACTCAAGATTACTCCTTTTGTTCAATTTACAGCCCACGCACTCACATGTCTCTCTCCTTATTTATACGAACATCCAAATCTTGCGTAAATTTTTCTAGCCTATTAAAAAATACTGCTGATTTCCTTTGCATATGAATAATATGTCCGCTGCACGACCATAATGATACTGAATGGTAAATGAGTGGCAAAAGATAGCTGCATTCAAGTCATGTGTATGAATATAATAATTTTCTATCAGTTTATCTTTAAGTAATATAATTTCTCACCTCTCATTGTGTATTTTATTCCCTTAATGAAAATGCAAGGTATATTTTAACATTCAGAAGTATGCACATTAGACTTATAAAGGCCATAAGAATGAAAATTTGGGGTCAAAAATCAGCTTATACTATGACCAACCGGTCCTTCTCAGCATTTCTGTGAGGCTTTTCATGTGGGTGGGTACCATACTACTTCAGATGCTACAAGTCTTCCCTATGCAAAGTTCTGACAACAGCATCTCCTTGAATTCCTCCAGTTCACCCTTGCTGGCTCAACAGGACACAACTTGGCTAAAGTTGTGCTGCCTGCACCATGAGATCACATGTTCTCTGCCATAATGGATTTCAGTTTGTTTAAACAAAAGAAAAAAGGAAACAAAACAAAACAAACAGCAAAATCAAACAGCACCAAGAGGGGGGAAAAGTCAGGAAAAAGAAGCACATAAAGCTAACCAAAAGCTAATTATCTGCTGAAGGCGAAAGTGCTAGTTTTGTAATACTCCAACAGGCTGAGATGCTTTAAATCTTTAAAAGCTCATCTGAAAGTTAAATTAGGCTGGATCCTAAATACAAAATACAACTCAAAATGGTTCAGAGGCGGAAAAAAAAATCAGGTCATGTCAGAACTTTGACTGTGTTTTACTGAAAAGAATCTGTCTACTTTCATCTTCTCACTTCAATTTCTATTTCTTCATAATTTATTTTTTCACAGGTGTAACTCATTAATATATCCTATCTTGCAGCTGATTGTCAAATCCACATGGAATTTCATGTCATTTGCAGACTTTTATTCACCAATATTTAAATTTATACCAAACCATGCAGATGTATTTTTTTTAACACTTCTGGTCAGGTTAATCAACATTCTTTACATTTCTTTATCACTTTCCTCTGTGTAGAAAACGCTTGAAGTCATTTCATAGGCTCTTTTGTGATAAAAAAAAAAAAAGATTCAGATCTTGTAAATGAAAGCTACTAGCAAAAACTACATCACTTCAAAAATTCATAACCTTAGAATTTAATTTGCTGTAGAGAAAACAACAGCTATATTTGCACTGGCAACTAGTGAAGTAGCAGGACACGTGCAGAATGAAGCCGTTGGTGCTGAAGATTTGATACATTAAGGGGATAGGCGAGTATCCCAGATGAAGTCTTCACTGCTTCTGACAACGGAACTCCCACTAGCACCTGTCCTTTGTTTCAGCTGAAAGCAGCCAAATTTTACATCCTTTGAGATTGCTCAGCGATGGAAACGTATTCTAATTCGCAATGGTCAGGACATTCACCTCAAAAGCTTCATTTCTGTTCAAACAGACATAGAATCATAGAATCACAGAATCCTTAAGGTTGGAAAGGACATATTCAAATGAAAATGTTTCATCTGCATGTGAGGAAGAATGTCTTTCCTGTGAAGGTGACAGAGCCCTGGCACAGGCTGCCCAGGGAGGTTGTGGAGTCTCCTACTCTGGAGATCTTCCAAACCCGCCTGGATGCCGCCCTGTGCCCCGTGCTCTGGATGTCCCTGCTGGAGCAGGAGGTTGGACTAGATGATCTCTAGAGGTCCCTTCCAACCTCAGCCATTCTGTGATTCTGTGATTTTGTTAATGATTTTATTTTCTCATATTAAAACTAAAGTATAGATTTCTAAGCATATGAAATATATTTCATGAAATTTAAGAAACTCGACAATATGAGGTAAAACATTTTAGAAAGTAAAAATATATTTTGTATGTTTAGAATAGTATTATTTTTTTTCCATTAATAAAGACCTTGGGGATGCAGTGAGGTTACTCTGAGGCCTTTTACATACCAGTCAATCCATCAGTAACAAACTCAGGAGCATAAAGTGCTTCTATAAGATAATAAATAAATATAAATGAGAAGCTTTTCCGTTTAAAAAAAAAATCACTTGCAGATATCTTTTTAATGCCCTTGGCTTTTCTAATTTAAATTCAATTATTTCTATATCATTAAAATTCCAAGCAGGCAGATTTGGTCTACAAGAAACGGGATGTGGGACAAGCCTTTTGTGGCACAATTAAGACTGTTCCTTTCAAGGACAACGTCACAGAAGGTGAACACTAATTTTGCTAATATGGTAAAGGAAAATAAATGATTGCTGAAAGAAAGAAAAGCAGAAGCAAAGTACATAGCATAATTTTTTCTCTGATGTTCTTTGTCATGCATAACTTTTACTTTCTAAATAAGTTATTACAGGGACAGCAATTTGCATAAAAAGATTAAAGATTGCCCAAAACGTCAAAGACTGCTTTGCAACTATAACAGGAAGGGAGAAAAAGGAGTCTTTACAGATGTCAAATGAATTTTAAGGAAATGATCAAAGACACACTGATAACAGTGTACAACGCATAAAATACCATCAACCCTAGGTGTCAGAGTACATATGTCCTTGCTAAAAATAAGTATGCTTAAAATGTCTCCACTTCCCTGCATGAAAACTGTGAAAATTAAAAACAAAAGCTCAAAACATTCACTTTCTTAATTCTAAAGCATTATTTTCAGTAACTGATTTTGATCATGTGGGAGAACAAATGTCACATGCTGCATAAAAATTGTTGCAAAGCTCTAACATATTTAAAAGAACTCTAAATAATTGATTTAAAACAATTGAAGTTGTTTAACATACTTTTCACTACTGTCTTAGTAGCTTCAGAATGTTGGCCTTGTGTTTTTTTTTTTTTTAACTTTACACACAGTGTGAGTAGCTCAGATCTCATTTTTGAAAGCATACAATGTGTCTGATATGCGTGTATAAAACAACACACAATAAAGTTTCCTGCCGACTAGCACTCTTTGCTCTTTGTAGCACTCTTCTGCCAGTATCAGTAGGGTACACCATTATGTATCCATCATGCATCCTATTAGGATGAAAGTTGAAAAATTCATGAACTTGAGAGGAATTATTTTTGAATATAAAGACTGAAGCACATCAGCACAAAGGAAATCATATCACCAAACACAGAGCCTGTGCAGTGGAATTTAATGGATGGATAGCACTTGGGAAAACATAAACAAAAGAAAACATGAAGGAAGTATTGCATCAGAACAATTGCAAGCAATTAGCAGATAGCGACAAGAAAAAATGATGACTAGCACCATCCATAGTATTAAAATTCTCTGTTAGTTAATATTAAAACTAATCAAAATTAATAAGCCAGGAGAATAGCTCTGTTTTTTTTTTTTTCTGAAATAATAAAAATAGAGCACTGACTTAGCACAGGGTGACAGCAGCAAAGCAAAAAAATCTGTTGACCTGATCACATATACACATGATCATATACAAGACACTTAGTATTTCCATCTGGGATCATAACGAACATATTTTAAATAAGAATACCAATGCCAAAATACTTTCAGTTTAATAGAATATTTAGAATATACGCATTACCTTAACCACAGGATTCAGCAGAACAACACCAGATTTCTTCGTAATGACTTGCTTTGTTGTATAGTGATGGTCTATGAGCTGGGGAATAGTTGGAAATCCAGTTCCTTCAAAACGATACTGATTCTGTATGGAAGTAAAATGAAATAATTATTTCTGCAAAAGTAAGAATTCACAGAAGTAGCTGCAAAAGAATATTACCTAGCTTTCATCACTACTAACCAAATCAAAAGTTAAGTTTATATTTACAGACTTAAATATCTTTATTAAGCAAACCAATACAACTTTTACTGAACTAAATAGAATGGTCATCAGGAAGGTAATTTTTCACAACATATGGAATCTCTCATTTAAGGCAACATAATAAATAGCTATTGATTGAAACTCTTAAAGATAAAAAAAGGCACTGGCATTTCAAAAGGTAAGAAAATCTGTGGTACCTAAATTGACAAAGTAAAGTATTATGAAATAGAAAAAAGTATATATGTGCACTTTCATAAGTATATTCTTCCAAAGCATGTGAGGCTAAAAACGACATTAAACAGCCAACATCCTAGTAAACAAGTAAAACTTAGTCAGATCTTACTACACGTAGAATTTGAAAAAAATTAGCAAATTCCTGGCATGGAAAGAAGACCCATGATTGGCCTGTATAAGCCATGTATACCAGTAAAATCTTCTGTGATACAGAAACTGAAAATAAGGGCAAGTCACTCACAATTTATAGAGAAGTTGAAAAATAAAATGCCTTTTTTTCCCCTCCATTTCTATGCTTTTCAGAAATTTATTTAATCTTAATTATCTAATTGAACATCATAACAACATTGCAGGCTCTCTTAATATTTTCCATAGAAGCTTTTACTATTGAGGTTCATTTACTCAGTTGGGCAACGAGAACCATCAGTGGCATGCATTTTTAAAAACAAGAACAAAAAACCATAATGCATCATACCACATTTCTCTTCATTAGAGCTAAAGGCATCAGCTTCCTGTAACGTGCTAGTGCTCTTAGCAATGAAAACATGGTCATGTCACCTATTTTTATCTTCCTCCTGGCTGTCCACTGTAAAGGTGCTTTCTCAATCTGAGTACTTTTTGGCATTCATCTCCCTAGTTTCTTTCAGTGCGAACTAGTACGGTTTGCTTGGCCAGTGATACTCGTCTGCATCCTCTTTCAATAACCTCTTGCCACAATTAAGATCACTTAACAAGAACTCCTCAAAAATAGCAAACCATCAATGACAGTAGTGATTACTTTTGAATGATAGCTGCAAAATTCCACGCTTAAAGCTGAAGAATGGAAGAATTTAATCAAACAAATGCTATGGAATCTAGCACTTAGAATTACCACAAAACTTATCCTATTCAATACTTATGTAATTAAAGGAACACCATTAAAGAAAAGTACATATCATACTTCTACTCCGCAGTCTTTGATTCAGAAGAAAAGTTTTGCAAATAGAGATTAAACATGTCAGTGATGAAAGAGAGTAATTTAGTCCATTACAAAAGGCAGATTCCACACTTTGAAAATCACTGCGTGAAAAACAAGTTCTCACATTTCACTTGTAGCAAACCTCCCTACTGAAAAGTTCATTGATCCAGTCCATCCCGTCAGGTGACCACAAAAGTCCTATCATTTATTAACTGTTTTTCAAGGTTAATACAGTTTATTTCTTCCTTAAATATACAAGCAGACAGTTCTAGTGACCTGATAATGTTTGGACTGTCCAAGCTAGGCAATATTAAAAGTACCAGTCTTACATTTCAATTTAAATTTCTAAGTAATGAAATTACAGGACTAAAGAGTTTTTAAACTTTTTTCATGGAAAAATGCATACGAAAAGGAATTTAAAAAAAAAAAAGAGAGAAAGAAAACCCACAATTTTATTTCAATAGGCTTCAAAGTCCTGACTCTCTTTTTTTTTTTGGAAACCAAACTGGAATGTGACACCTACACAAAACGCTTTTTACCGTACAAAGTACATAGCATGTATTTAATCCTGCTGTGTGAGGATTAGAGGACTGACCATTTTTTAAGAATGTCTGCATATAGCTATGAGTGGTTTTAGTGTTACTGTTTTCCCATTCAACACTCTGATACACCAAAATACATTAAGGTGATAAATATGACAAATGTTGACTTCAGGTCAGAGTTAATTGCTGGAGTAAAATTCCAGGTGTAAATTAACAAAAACATGCATCTAGACTACTGTCCATATTCACTGATCTTATAGAAGCCTTCCAAATTCACAAAATTCTAACAATAACACTGCTCTTCATTAAAACGAAATACAGCTGCACATTAACAATATGGTAGGCTGAATCATCTGGGAATTTAGAAATTTGGAATTTACTGTAAACATAGTTGAGGTAGCAAATTTGTGCTTTTGTCTGTATAGTTTGACTGAGTATGGCATATTTTATTGCAACCTCCTAAGCAGAGGCATTTCTAGCAGTGTTATGCCCACTGTTGTGTTTGAATGAATCTGAAATTCAGAAAGGTGAAGAAAAATGCATGTGAATGCATACTCAATAGTATTTATGTTCTCATAAACAAAACATACAGAAAGCCTAAAAACATGCTCCTCAACAGCACCAGGGACCTGAACTCCTGACTACATAGAAAACATCATAGATTATATCCTCCTAGACGAATGTTTCAACTTCTGAGGGAGATTCAGTGGAAATTAGTTTAAATTTAAAAAAGCCTAATAAGCACCAACTGTGAAAACAGGTTTAAAAATTAAATGTATGCAAATTTATACGTAAATTAAATGTACACAAGATAGCAGTAGCATTTTCAGAAACATTTTGGCTTTTCAGCGAAGAATAAAAGATGTAGAATAATCTCATATTTATCTTCCTATTTCCATTCCTGAAATGACCTTTCCCCTGATTTCAGCACTGATTAAAACATATCCCTATAGCTTTCATATTTCATATAAAGGCTATATCCAAATGTCAATGAAAATTATGTAGATCCCAAATTGTTTAGCTGAAATAATAAACTTCCTAGCATTGAACTGAATATTTAATACTATATCAGAGACGTACATCAGCATATTGTATGATAAAGTGCCTCCGTTGTCCATCTGAAAACACAGAAAGGACATATTCACCAGGTTTCCCGTGGCTCTCTCGCACCAAGAAGTCTCCTTGCTGTTTTAACAGCTCCTGGGCTTCTATTCTTGGAATTGCACCATGATACCAGTCTTGCTCTGCCAATGGTTTCTCAGTGGTTGATATTACATCAAAGAACTTGGAAAGGATATAGAAGAAGAATGTTACCATAAAAATACAGTTCATCTTTACATTAAAAACATGACAAACAGCAATAATTGGGTATATTCCTACTAACAAACAAAGATAAGGTTAATTAATCTAAAAGAATGTTGGTCATTTTTTTAACACTTAAGAAATTAAGTTTGCATGTATAAACACACAAATACATACATATATCAGAAGCTAATTGAAATATCCATAAAATGGTAAAATAATTTTCTTTTTTTTTTTTTTTTGTAAGCCAAAATATCAATTTTTCCCATGGGTTCTGACATGCTGTTAACAATTCAAAACAAAGCATACCTCTATATATACCTCTATCTGCAGAGGAATTTATGAGACATAATAAAATGCGATTTTCAAGTACATTTGCATTGCCTAAATTATTTCCATAAAATTTAAAAACCCTACTCCAAGCTAATTAGCAATTCTAAAAGCCTCTTTTTCTTTTTTTTTTTTTTTGTACTTTTTTTGTACTAGCATTTACACTATAACATAGAAGAATCACTTGTACTCTTATAAATGTAAGACAGTGAGTCCTAACCTGTTAGGTTAGGACCTAAACCAACCACATTAATTGTTTAAATTAATCATTTTATTATTATCTGATTGTTAATTATTAATTATTTATGATTAATAATGATTAATTAATTGCTAATAATTATTATTAAATTTATTATTAATTTTAACAAATTTACTTACTTCAACACAACGCTTTGGAAAGTATTCCATTCTGTTCAAGTGAATGCTTTAGGTTTATTTGTACAGATTAAGAAGCCTTTATTCAGGCCATATTCAGGTCATTCAAAATCATTAATCCCAGAGCTCATCTCTGAACAAAGTGATAGAATCCATTTTTCATCATGGACTGAGCACACAGGATGCGTCCCAGGCAAGTCTGCTTAACTTGCCGGTAGACAGAAAAGGAAACCTACAATTTTAAGTGAACCTCAGCTGTTGCTCCACCCAGATGAAACAAGGGTTTCATTCACATCATCAAGCCCTACTGGATGCATCAAGAGAAAAAAAAAATCCCATTGATGCATGCAAGAAAAAAATGCCATAGTGTAGCATGGATAGGGGCTGGCCATCAGCACACTTAAGGTCACCCTAGGGTGACCATCAGGTTAAGACAATTCACCCAACCACATCGGGAAGAAATAGGAACTCAAAAAGCACTAGACACAGGCCCAAGATAAGAAGCCTATGACTTCTTGACTTACAGCCTCCAACACGGCCTCACAACAGGGCCTCCTTACAAGGCCTTGGAGGCCTTACAGCCTCCAACAGGGACAGTGGAAGCTATAGCCCTGATCTTTTCAGGAACTATCTGAGCTATCCAACTATCCAAGACCAACTAAGCCAGCACCACTAGACAGAATATGCTCTATTGACACTCAGGTCTCAGCTGGACTGTGTAAGAAATAACAGCAGCTTGCACAAAAATGGCACAGCCTGACTTCTGGGAGCCAAGGCCATACTCCAGGGTTACATATTCACTATGTACAACATAGTGCAGCACCAGTAACAGGGCAGTACTAGCCCTGGCTCAGGATGCTGTTCGGCCTGGGAGACAGTCCTGTTTTCCATTTGATAGTTACATACTTTCTGGATCAGAGCTCCTTACCACTGCTAATCGGTACATGGTTTCTGTTGTTTGTTTTGTTTTTTATTTTTCCAGAAATTTCTCAAACAAAAGATAAGCTTTCAGAACATTATAAAATATTACTTAACATGTACTGTGCAGAGTTTGAACAGAAAACTCAGACCCAAACCTACACAGACAAGAAATTTTCATAGGGCTCAGAACAGCAAAACCTTTTCCACAAACACATTTCTAATTCATAGGAAACACTTTTAAGAATAAAACAACAGATCAATGTCACTAAACTAGTTCAACATCTTCACACAAAAGGTAAAAAAAGACCACGCAACTCATTTTATAGCTTACAAAAGATGCAGTCATCAGACAATAGCATCTGCCTATGTTAAAGTAGGTCAAGTCTGAATCACTGTCTAGATCATTATCACATTGCAGAACAAAATATCTTAGAAGCCTTTACGACACAAAAATAGCTAGAGAAAATGAGAGGATTTTAGAAATCTCTAACCATGGTGTTCTGTATGAAACTAATATCAATCTTTCCCATTCTTTCAAATTTGCTTAAACAAATATTTATTTTCTTTAAAAGAAAAATACAATTGAAATCTTTGCCAACTGCCTACTACATAATATTATCTTTTTGTCATAAGAGTATGGGTTAATCATAGCTGAGTTTGAAATTCTTTTATCTTCCTCTAAGCAAGCAATCAGTAATTGATTATTCCTTAGTATGCTATTGAAATTGTAGGTTTTATTTCTTTGTATGAACACATCGCTATGCGTATATTTTTCTTCTGTATAGCCAGTCAGACTTGCATGGCTACAAGCCCAGAAAGAAAAGTATAAATTCAAGATCATAATCATTTTGCTATTGATTGCAATTCAATTTTACACTTCCTATCAATATTTCCACTATATTTTATAGTGAGATTTAAACTGTTTCAATATAAAAAAGGTTACTCTTTAAAAAAGATGGGGAAAAAAGCAACTACCATGAAACTTAGTTTACTCTTGCTATTGATTTCTTAGCAAGTTTATGTAACAGTAAGCTATTTAATAATATCAGTAAGATACTGAAAGAAATTTACATTCTAGGCCTCCAATGTTCTTCTAGTTTCAGTTTGGGGATGAGAAGATTTATCACCCATTTTTATACAGATACTGATAGTTTATACACAAAGTCATAGCAACATTTAAAGTAAATTATTAAAAAACATATATAGAAAGAGAATTAAAAAAAATATGTTGTGCATATTGAGCTTCTAGTGAAATTTTAAAAAAAGACATATGGAAATAAAAGGAAACCTATTTGGGCTGAAACTTTTAAACTTTTCACCTTTGCATTTTTTCTTCAAGATTTCCATTTGTTCTTGAGTTAAATTCATGGCATATTTTTCTTTATGAAAGGAGCAAAATGCCCTAATATCCTTCATATTTTTATACATTTCATCTCACTTTTTATATATGCATAATTGTCCTCTTCACTTATTCTGAATCTCCATCCCTCTCTCTACATAAGGTTACCGACATTGAGACTTGCTCCTAGAATCATAGAATCACAGAATGCTTAAGGTTGGAAGGGACCTCAGAGGTCATCGAGTCCAACCCCCCTGCTCACGCAGGGTCACCCAGAGCACGTGGCACAGGGCTGCATCCAAGCGGKTTTWAARRWYYYCMAARAAGGARACTCCACAACCTCYCTGGGCAGCCTGTTCCAGTGCTTTGTCACCCGCACAGTGAAGAAATGCTTCCTTAAGTTCCTGTGGAACTTCCGATGCTTCAGTTTGAAGCCATTTCCTCTAGTCCTATCCCTGCCCACCACTGAAAAGAGGCCGCCCCCCTCCTCCTCACTGCCTCCCTTGAGGTATTTATACACGCTGATCAGGTCCCCCCTCAGCCTCCTCTTCTCCAGGCTGAACAGACCCAGCTCCCTCAGCCTTTGAGAGCCTCCTGCAACAGTAAATTAAGCTGCTGTCTTCAGTCAAATGAAAAATTGAGTACTGTTTTATTACTTGATGAAAACTAAGTAATTTAATAAGAAATGCAATGAGAAGAGAATATTCATGAAAATTATATATTAATAAGTAATAGCTTACTTAATATTGTATTTTTCACATAGATTCTGAGCTCAGATTTTGTGTACTTGTTTTTATTTTCCATCTTTAAACAAATAAAGGATTTTACCAAGACATTTTTTTCTCCCCATGTAAGTAGGGGCACAAGTATAGATTAGAGAGTAATACATTCATTGATATTTTGAGACATTTCCCTGCAGAATTGCCTCTCATCCCTGACATTAGCCTTAGTGAGAACTGATAAATCTATTCCCACATGCTCCTAGACCTAAACTACCTTCAAAGAGAATTATTATGAAAAAATGTATTCCATTTGAAAACAAGTGTAAAAATTAAAATACATAGAGTTAAAAATTATAATATAGAATCAATGTACTGGAAAAAAAATCTCGTTTTTAGATGGAGCATCACTGTGTACTGAGATCATTCTCATTAAATGCAAAATAAATATATATTTAAGATAAAAGAAACGATGTGTCTGTTTAACCCAAAAACAGTAGCAGATGTCTGTGACAAGCTGAAATCCCTCACTAGCGAAAAAAAAAGACTAATTTTATTTGAAGCACAAAGCTTGGCATTTAAGATGCAATTCATTCAGACTTTTTATTCATTTCAGGAGCAGCAGTGTCAGTTTTTTTTTTTTCCTCTCAGACTATTAAATTTATGTCTCTTGCTAGTTTAGACAGCTATCTGTATGTTGTCTGGCAAAATCTACCAGCTTTGGTGGATTACACTACTATGGTCTTCTCCTTCTCTTCCCTCTTTCTTTTTTCTTCGTAACTGTACTACTTTCTGAGAAACTGTAAATCATTTAAGTGACAACATGTAAGTAACAAATAATTTGATATTTGCTAATCTGATTGCTTGAGAAAGCAAGGGTTTCTCCACTTTTTTTTTCTAATTAGATAAAACTTTAATTAAAATTCTGTCACCAATTTACTATAGAACACTATTTTACAATAATAATACATTCCAACCCAAGATATGGTCACACATTAAAAGATTCATTATGTTTAAAATGTATTGTACAAAGCCAGGTAGGTCCTGCGGTCCTTCTTCTACCCTTCTTTTCAGATTGTATTTTGCATTGCTCTATCTAAAAGAATTAACAAATTGATCTGCACGTATTATTATTATTTTATAATGCACCTTTCATATTCAGACAGTGTATTTGTTGATAGATAATATCTCTGAAGTACCATCTTAAAAAGTCAGCAATCTGCACACTTACATAATTGCAAGCAGAAGCAAGCTGAGCAGCTAACCACTTTAACAGCAGAGTGTTAATTCGTGAAACAAATTTTATCCATATATGCACAGCAGGCTTTTCTAATGAATTTCTAAATCACCACACACAGGAACCCACCCCAGCCTGGTGTATATTTAATGACTTCAAAGCTCATTGAAATAATGTATGTAATCTAAACTACATTTGTTTCTTTTCCCTCAGAAGACTCAATTATTCTCTCATTTCTATGAGACATACTCCAAAGCTTCTTTAATACCACCTACCATATATTTATACCCATGTTTACACAAACTGTGGTGGAGTTACTAGTGATATGAACTTATACAATAATTAGAATGAAGCTGATAAATTCTTTAATTAAAATGTTATTTTGATTAAAGCTACTGACAAAATTTAACATTGCCTTTCCCTGATTTCATCCTAAAATTTTTTTGAGGCTTTTGTTGAAATTTTGTTCTGTTTTCACCATGTTTTTACACAGGTAGTTTTAAACAATTTATTTTTTAGATCATAACAAATTACACGATACATCTAAACAAGGCTTTCATTAAGAAAAATGCTGCATTTTTACACCAACTAGAAGTTTCTATAATACAAAGATAATGATAAATTGGAGATTTAATTTCTCTGTAGGAATGTTTCGATATTTTAGCAGAGCTCTTCCTATAGCATTTTAAGTATGTAAAACAGCTTCCACAGTTCTCATAAGAAACTACACTTGTCCTAATTTTCCTCTTATTATCATATTTATTATTCTCTTCCTTTATGCTTATAATTGTCATATAATCATTTTATATTAATGCAATGTATATGTGTAGATTCATGCAACTACTCTCTAGGTATTACTTACCTAGAATACATAGGCTGTAATCCAACAGTGATAGGTGCAGCACTACTATTATTTTGAAATTTTCTCAAAACCACTATTTTGAATCGATATTTCAAGTTAGAAGACCACAAATCAATAGACATTTTTGAAAACAAAAACCTAGGATATTTTTTTTCATGAGGATGGCACAGTCACCTTTTAAACTCAGAAAAACACTTTTTTAGGGGGTGAGGAGATACGTAATTAAAATATGGTGAACTCCTTAAATATATAAGCAAATATTTTAACTATTATTTCAAGCCTGTATTTGAAAACAAATATGTAAATGAAAGTCATGAAAAACACATTTTCTTCCTGTTGTCATTTGGTTTCATAAACTGTTTTTCATAGTTGGACAGCAACTAACATTCTCCATACATTGGTGAACCCAAACAAGAGCCAATTAGAAGTAAGAGATACTCAGTGACTTCACTAGGAATAGAAGGTAGATGTATAATCACTAATGTCTTAAATAACACCAGTTCTTACAGCAGTAAAAGTAGTAACAAAAAAAAGGTACGTATGCTGGTAACTCTATAGCAAATATAAGGATTACTGCAATGTGAGTAAAACATGCCTGACCAACTGACCTAGTATAGATATAAATAATACCTCACAGAAAACTATATTCTTAGAAGCACTACATCTGGGAGCTGCAAAGAATATACAAATTCTTTTAATTGCAATGATTTTTTTCCTGACATAGAATTATGTCACAATATTATGTCCACTGAAAGTCAGAACAGTATTTTATTATAATGCCACTTTAGCCTAACTTTTTCTATGTAAACTGGAATGTGTGGTATTTCAGAAAAAAAGAATCTACTTCAGGTGTAAAAACACAAGACTACAGCACAACATGACATTGTTGATACTACTTACTGATGATGAGCCCAGCATGGATTTTGGAGATCTTATAATTCCAGCTATAGAGTGACGAATAGTGTCAAACCTTGAGACTTTGTCCTTCTTATCCTAGGAAAAAAAGTAAAACTGAGTAATACAGATCAATATAGATTTACTTCTGAGCAGCGATAATTTAATTGTTGGAGGAAGGACCCAAAACACACACATATGGATTCCCTCTGAGTAGAAGATAGTGATTTAAGCTCTACTGATAGAAACAAGCAAACTTGTGTCAACATCAGTAGGATTATGCTAATTCATGCTAACTGAACAGCTGAAAAAATCTGCAATTCCTCCAATATTTTTGCTATTATTTTTAAATATTAACTTTGAAACTCTAAAAGAGAACCGAAATGCTTTTGCTCCCTAGAAACAGATGGCCTTTTCTTCTTTTATTAGTATGTTTTTCTCTAATGCACTAATTGTAAATATTAATACCAAGCAGTGAAACTATAGGATCCTCTTGTTTTCACACAGTACAATAAAACATAGGGGGTTACTTAATTCTCTGTGCTGAGATTCCTTAAGAACAGGATTATTGAGTAAAACTGAAACAATGAAATAGCCCTTAATCATTAAGTCAATGGAAATCCCAACGTGCTTATAACCTGATTTTGTCCAAACACTGTACACATATCTCCCAATCTCCATGTTATTGTCAGTTCCCAAAATAAAGTATTAAAGAATCTTCTCAAAAAAAACACAGAAAAATATTTTTAATACTGGAAATTTTCTGTAAATACTGTGGCTGTTTCACCCTGGAAGCAGCCATGGTGTCCTGATGAGTATTTTCAAAATACTTAAACATCAAGTGGAGAGACAGCATGTTAAGAATCTCATTCTAATTAACTGTTGGTTAACTTAGCTGTAAGAAAATGAAAATGGAACCAGGACATTCTACCTGGTAGTGTTTCAAAGAAAAAAAGATTGCTTCAAAATTTTGAACATTCTTTCCTGGCTGAAGAAATAAATAATGTCATAAATGCTATTTTGGCTTATTCCAGGAATTCTGAAAGAGTAACAAAATCTCTTATGTCCACATACCACCATACTATATGTATACATTATGTCTACTGAGTATAATATTGTTTAAAAATTACTTCTGAGTATCACTTAACATATATAGGCTAAATAATAAAAACAGCTGTTTGTATCTAGCATCAAATTTCTACAATATTCCATAATGGGTATGCTATGAGAAAAGGAAAATTTCACATCAAAATAGTCAAAAGGCTGTTAGTTGGTTATTGGTTACCAAAATTAACACCCATTAATTTTGTGCCCACTTAACTATAACAAATTTTTTATTCTTGAGAGTCAAGTAATTTTGCTTGTCAGCAAACTTCCTGATAATACAGCATTCTGTCCGTAGTTCATTGGCAAGTTGACTTTGATTTTTTTGAATATTGATGGATTAAATTGGCTACTTAAAAAGAACATTAATAATGAGAGAACATTTTGCCAAATTTTAGCTGCATGCTTGTCAGACTTGGAATGATTAAAGTTTCCAACAGAGACTGGATTTTTTTTTTTTTTAATAAATAAGTATTCCTTGTTTGACTGCAATAGAAGAGTAAAATCTAGAGGAACTCTGCCTAATTCAGAGCTTATGTGACTATTACTAAGATGCACAAACTGGACCTCGCCACCATTTCACAATACGATTCACAGAATGATGGTCTATATGTCTAATTAAATAGAATGAGTATTAAAACACAGATCTAAACGACAAACTGGCTCTGCTCAGTATGTAATATATTCATAAGCAGTTCACAGTATTTTCATAGAACATTCTCTCCAAAATATTCAAAATAATCTGCACCTCATAATAATGAAGACTAATATTTTATTTCCACAGCAAGTTTTATCAAACATATGACATGCACAACTGTAGCCTGTACAGAGATTCTTCATACTTGTTAAGCATTTTTAAGGCAATTTAAAAAGAGTGGCACCAGTGATACCTTCCTGTATCTTACTGTCATTGCAGACCACCTTAAAGATTCTTCAGGAAACCAATTTTCACTGAAGTTCTGAACAGTATACACATCAGCACTATGAGATTTTTCTATGTGTACTAGGCATAAATCATTCCCTAAACGAACAGAAGAGCACAACCCAAAAGAGCACATCTACATTTTGTTCTTTGCACTGTTAGTTAAGGCAGAGCATTCTTTTCAGTCTGCTTTCCAAAGAAAAACGAAGTGTGTGCTGGTGTTATCTGCCAGATATCTTCCAGCCAATTTCATCAAAATTTAGCATAGAACATGAGAAGAATATTAGGTTAAGATTTCTGAAGGAAGAGAACTGTGTTCCCACAAAGAAAAATTAACTGTAATTCCACACATTCCCCATTCTAGCGAACAAAAGCCACCTGACCAAGCAGCACAACCACGCTGGCTAGGCAGGCTGCACACAAGCTTCAGAAGCAGGCGTACCACACGTTACCATTAGACCCACAAACCCGTGAAAGAAACTGCAAGATATTTGGGAGTCCTGCATCAGCAATGCAGTACTGACTACAGCGCTGACAAAGGACAAAAATCTGTAGGAAACCACGGCTCATTAATTACAGTGTTCGTGAAGAAAATTTCATTATGATTGGCAGTGCAGCTCTTCTTCACAGAATACAAAATGCAGCTTCTACCACATATTAACTGATTTAGTTTCATTCTAGTTTAAATGAATTACTTTCAGAAGTATTAGCAAGATGGCATCATAATTTGTCATTTACTTTATTTTATACTACACCAATTTCATTAAAATGAAAACTAGTCTGAGGTCTGTAATATTTTATGCAGAGTTTGAATTACTAGAGAATAAATTATAACCTACCATTAAGAAGTTACATATGGGGAAAATATATACTATCACTAGAAAGCATTTTAAATCTATTTCATGGGCTGTGTTTAAAATAGACCTTTGACATGACAGCGAGTCATGCAAAGAATTATGAAAAATACATTGATTAATGTTTCACTTTTAAGAATACCCATAAATCCAATCATCCTTCAGAAAGATTAAAACTAGAATTAAAAAGAGTCTCCTTAAGACCTGGGACTCTTATTTAGACTTATTTAGACAAGGACAGAAATTTTCTACCCACTAGACGGGTACACATAGCTAAAACAAGACATTGTTACTTTTATTTCCGAACAATAAGGAGAAGCAGTTTATTACCACAAATTAGTAATTTCTTGAGTAGCTGATTGACAGCATCCACTGTAACCATCAGAGTGCTCAGTCATATTCTTCCAAAGCAACCAATTATACAAGCAAGATTGTAATCATTCTACCACTGAGAAGGAAGAAATTCTGAAACTGTATCCCCAATTGAGTAAATTGTTTTTCTTTTTTGCTTCCTAGATGCTCTGAAATATTACTCCATCAATTTTAAAGTGATGGCACCCCACTTCATTACTCCTGTTTGCTTCCTTCTCTTCTGAATAGATACAGAGAAAAAAATAATAAACTGTTAATAAACTAAACTAAACTAAACTAAAAGTTAATAAACTAACTGAAGCATAATAAACGACAAATAAGCACAGGATTCAGGACATTTGAAAAATGCAAGTAAAGCACACCCTATTTTGCTTGATGATTACTTCGCTGAAGTTTCTTTCTATGTGGTGAAAGAGGTGAAGGTGAGTGAGGCGAAGAAAGTGGAGCTTGTGTATTTTATCTGGTCAGTTTGGAGAGTTTTGTGCAACATGAAGTACCCTGCATTTTGACAGGTTTCCAACACAGACCATATGCCTTTCACTATAATTACTAGGGTCCTGTATCCTACGGACAAAAAAAAACCAAAAAACACAAGCTCCCCTTTTCCAGACTTGAAAATCAAAGTTCTCCAGGTCTTATAGTGCATGAAAAAAGGACACTCAGAAGTGTGACATAATCAAAATAACAGACCACAAGAATCCTATTTGCAGATGGTATTTTGCAAGTTGAACTACACAATGTACTACTTTAGCCATATAAATCAAGGGAAGAGGCTGCATATGAAAATAAACAAACAAAAACAAACAAAAAGAATAGCCTAATGTTGCTAATAAAGCAGGGAAGTAAGAAACCAAAGAGACAAAAAAGACAAAGATAAAAAAAGAAAAGTACTTAAAAGAGTCAGGCAAACAGCAGCTTTTTTCAATAATCAAAGTTAGAAGATTAGCAACAAGGTAATTCAAATAGACTTGAAGAACAGCACCAGTGATCTTTTTCTGAATTTTATTGTTAGTGAAGACCATTTTAAAGATACTGCAGGAAATTCATTTTCACCGAGGTTGTCAACAACAGCAACAGATAATAATGCAGCCTATGTTCTGTTTTGCTTAAAAGCAAAATGAAGACAACACTCGCCAGGGAGGCATTTATAAAATGATGTAGATAGGCCACTACTTCAATATTAGTGTATTCAAAGAAGGATCTGTATGACAGTTCTGCTATGGACTATCAGCATGGGTACAGTAATTGAATGTAGACTTGCAAGTGAAATTAGAGAACGTCCACAGGAAATTTAGAAGGAAACATGAGGAGAGCTCTCCATAGAATGCAGAAACACATTCAAAAGTAAGAGGAAAAGATTTCAATACGAAGAACATGATCAGTGACATCTAAAAGGTGAATGTGAAAGTATTATTTGTGAGATCCAGCTAGGAAACTGTTCATGACATATTTTGATGAAAATAATTTCAGTGAAATGCAGGACTTACAAATCCAATTGCAGAAGCCCCACGGAAAAAAAAAAAAATTAGAAGGTGGAAATTCTTGGTAGTTATTGCAAGTTATACTTTCAATGAATTTGAAGATGAGAAAAGACAAATTAGACAGTCTCTGTCAATGCATTTAATACTCAAGATTCAGTCCTTTGTGTTCAGTGATACTAGCATTAGTTCTGGTTTGAAGATGATGCCTCTGATGACAAAGCTGTCAAAATAACATTCATTTTATAATGACTTCAAAAACAGATAGTGTGGAGAATAGGGAAGATTTTTGTCCTCAGAAGGCTTAAAAACATCTGGAATGAGAATGAATTTCCATGATTTTGCCACCAAGAGTTCTTCAAAAAAGCTTTGAAGAAACAAAAAGTAATTTTCCAGAAATGATCCTCTGCATTGGTCACTTCAGCAGAGGAGATGAAAGTTATTTGGAATAGGCCACCGAAGTGAATAATGAGCTTGGAATATGGCAGTAACACTGTCCTGCCTATTGCTGAATAAATATAACCATAATATTTTTGTTACATGTCTATTTTAAAGGTATTAAAATATATTAATGTTTAGTAACAGGACTAAAGAAGAGGTAAAAAGCTCTTTTTAAGAGCTTTTTAAGCCAATAAGTCAATTAAGAACTGAACACACATATAGCAAAAATGTCTGAATTTTGTACCTGAGATGTATTCTTTGAGTTCAGAAGAATTAACTCTAACTCAAGGGCTGGTTTTCCTTTTCATCAGTGACAAAATTGAATATCTCAGAGAGATCACACATACAAGAAGCATCATGAAATTATTATGAAGTTACTAATACTGTACCCACACATGGAACCAGCTATTGGCTGAATATGGACCATTTATCTAAGCTGAGCAATCATCTTCCACAGCAGCAGCTTCCAAGGAATAATTATATGTATTTTCTGCTTTCTTACTGCAGATATCTAGAATTGGGGCTGCAATCAGCCATAAAGCTGTAACATAAAGTAATTAAAAACCAGAATAAAGCTAATTAAAAGTATCTCAAATATACAGTGACTACAGATTTCTGAATAAGTTCTTGCTTTCTTGTTCTAAAAACCATCAGTAGAAATGATGCATAATTGATGTACACATATCTTGCATGGGATGTAAATTACTGCTCCGCCTAGAAGGTGGAACTGCAGTGTGTAGCCTGAAAGACAAGACATGCTGGCATGAAGCTTCAGAAAAGTAATCCTGGCTAAGACCAAAAAAGTCTGTGCAATATCCTGAGAGACTATAAGGAAAGGACAGCGATAATTCTCCAGAACATTCCTTTGGCCTCTAAGGACTTGTAGTGCAAGGACTTCCTAAACCATATGTGATGTTTTTATATGTAATAATAATCTTGATGGATTTTCATTCCATAAAGCCATTCAGCTGCTTTCTGAATCCATATAAATTATTATTATCTACTGCTGCAGCAAGCAATTGCACAACTTAATTATATGTCTTTGAAGAGCACATTTGTTTTCTTGTTTTGAACCAGCTGCTGACTATGGTCATCTGATAGTCCCTACTTCTTGTTACAGAAGCGACAGTGATCAATCATTATTCTCTATTCATTTTCTTTATGTCATCCTAGATTGCACAGACCTTTTTCACATGCCCACTCAGACAGCTTTTTCAAGTTTGAAAAGCCCAAACTATTTGGTCATTACAGAAGCTCCTCCACATATCTGCACATTCTTGTTTCTCAGATCTTCTTAATGTATCTCAAAATTAAGTGTGGTCAAAATGTATGTGGCCATATGGAATTATACTCTTCTAGATGGCACACAACAAAAGCATGAGCAGCAAAAGGCAATTGCATCATGGAGAATTACAGTGAACTATTGGAAAAACACTTCATAATGAGGGTGCATCAACAGTGGAAGACATTTAATGACCTTGGAAGTGCTCAGAACTCAACCACAACAACGCCCTGTGAAATTGAATCTAATATCAAAGTTGGCCTTGCTTTGAACAAGGACTTGGAATAGTCTTCCCAATCTAAGTAATTTTGCAAGCCTATCACATTTGAGGAACAGGTGTATAATGGATTTAGACAATGACATGTTTTCCTCTGTCTTCTCTGTGCTTTCTTGATCATTTCTAGCAAATTTTTTAATTTTGATCAGTTTTGATTTTTTTTTAGTTAAAAAGTGATCTCTTTTTTTTTTTTTTTTTTTTAGAAACACTGAAACCTCATTCTTGAGTGGTAATCCAGAGCTCATAATTGTATACAAAAAATTGGTATTCTCCCAATTCTCATGTACAAACCTCCACTGTTTTGCTACAATATGATTTGTAGTAATGCACAGATATGTTATGATATTAGCATAACCAAAGAGAAAAGACTATCAGTAAAACATACAACTCAGAAGAAGTCAAGCATTTTTTGGCAGTAAGGTGAAGAAATACTTTGTTTTTGCCATAAATATCACTTCCTGATAATGAAAAAGCAAAGGAAAAAAAGTGAGCAGGATAGTCATTTATGCAAGTATCAGTTGTGATTCCTATGGAAGAGATGCAAACCACAGCAGAATTTTGGGAGTGAAAAAATGTCTAGAAAATGTCCTTTTGTAGTATAGCATTTGGCAAAGAAATCCTGAAAACTTAGCAATTTTTAGCTAAGTCTCAGATTTTAGGAAACGCTGCTTAGGTAAACTCAAATTTACAAAAAAGAACATCCGTACCAGGATATGACTTTCAAACTTCTTTTTGAATGACTGCCCCCAGAACAGAACGCAGAGTGAAGTTGTAGAGAGACTGCATTATATTTTCCGTTTTTAATTACAGAATCAACGGACTAATTTTTTAAGCTATGTATGAAATGCCAACAAAATGTCACCTTCATCTTTGTAGTGATTAGTACATCACTCCCAACACAAAAACATGTATTAGTGGTTTTAAGGAAGTACCTCTTCTTGTGGCAGAAATGTTTTCAGAGACATAGTAGGTGTTCTTCTCTATTAAACAGACATTTTAAAGACGAGATTTAGATTTCATCTATTTATTATCAGTAACATCAGCGGTACTCTACGGAAGATAGAGATTCAATGTTCATTACCTAAACTGAGGTACTGTAAGCCTGCCCCTTGCAGTACAAAACTATTTTTGCAGAAGAAAAAAGGAGCCAGACAAAATTCCTGGGAGGCAGCTACAGCACCTCCTTGATTCCTCATTTGCTGAATCCAAGTATCTCTGTGAGAATAACCTCTAGCATATCTCCACCCAGGTCACTTGACGCCTAACAAAACCAAATTGAGGTGAATCTATTTCAAGAGAGGCAATTTAACCAATTCAGATGTCTGCAAGCCTAGATGCAAGAATTTAGAATGAATATATTAATCAAAAAAAAGTTTAAATTCATTACCCCATTAAGCTGCTGCAAGCAGAAAGAAAAACAGATCCTCCAAAAACACAAGTAGTTATGTAAATGTATATGAACTGTCCCACTGATTTCAACAGCACTGTTAATATATTATCAGTAGTACTCTTACTAATTCAATATACAAATTATGCTATCATTTACTAGCTTTAAGTCAGTAAAAATAATCAAATTTTCTTTCTATATAGAACATGCCACAGTGGAAGGGGAAATATCTATGTAAAACGCAATCCTTCGAATCTTTGCTTACACAAATCATTGCTGTCACAATGAGGAATCCTAGAAGACAGGCCTCTCTTTTTACGCTCTTACGGCAATACATCAGGTTATAAGAGAAAAACATTTAAACAGACATGCTTGGACATCATTCATGTAGCTCAATATCTTGTTCCCAGTTGAAATAAAAACTCAATTTTTTTTTCTAAGCTGCACCACCTATAGCTAAGAGAGATTAGCATACCCAAATGTAGAAAGCATGGAGGCAATGGCAGTACCAAGACAGACCCCAAGTCTATTGCAGTGGACAGCCGCTTGCAACAGGTCACACGCACCACCTGCTTCATGCTCCTAGTTGTACTTCCATACCTGGCAGCTACAAAACCAAGAAAATCTGCATCCTCCTGCTCCCGCTCACTATTCAGGACAACAAGATGAGGAACTGGGTATTGGACAAAGCCATTGGACCAAGGATGGAGTCTTGCTTGGGGTGCTGCTTTAGAAAACAAGCCAAAAGTAGTGAAAGAATTGCTGCCTCTCTTCCAGGCAAGAATTGACAAAAGCAATCTGAACTGTTTAAGAGTAGATACTAAATAAAAGTATGCAAATGAAGCAGAAACTACACTTTTTCATTAGCAGGACCCTCCCAGTCCCCAAACATCTTCTCATGGCTCTGAGAATTTTTGAGACAGATAGAATTTTTAGCTTGGAAACTAGAAGGAGTATATGGTTTGGGAGTTAAAAGTAAATCCTCAATTCTACTTGCATGCAAAATGAGCAATCAGTGAGATTTCAAGAATGTGACTTGAAATCTCAAGTTTATAATCATAAATTTAAAAGGACCATAAAACTTGAAATAGATTAGAGAAAATGTTAAGAGATCATAAAACATGCAAAGTAAACCAACTGTGAGGAAGTTTTACGCTTTAATCATCAGAACATTATAGTTTGTCAGGCAGCTATGAAAGCACACGCTTTATTAGCTGGAAGTACATGTGCATCTACAAATCATTTAAACTTTACAGTTCTTACAAGTTTTTTGACGCTAAGAGGCTAGTTTTCCTTTGTAGTTTATTACATTTACACATATAGCTGAAATATCTTCCAAGATAGAAGATCGAAACACTATAGGAAAAGAGAGATGCAGTAACACTAGGATTTCTGTCTTAGAACTGTAATTAAGATCAAGAGCACAGCTATCATTTGAAGATATAAAGTCTTCAATTTAAAATCCACTTTAGAATTGTTAAAGTCACATAAATTTGGTCCTGTCACCTCCCTTTCAAGTTTAAAAAGAAACAGTAAGGAAATATTGATGAGGTGATGGAAAAATGGATTTGTGATAAATATATGCAGATGGTGCATTGGAATAGTGACATTTGGAAAATTTTATCTGCATTTGGCTAAATTCTGATAAAATATCAGGTAATAATTCTTTGCACAGGACAAATGTTCCTGTACAAAAGTAGGGGCATGTTCTGCAGTTTTTATACTCTTCACAAGAAGGATGAAGACAGATAATAGATTTCTCACCTATGAATAAATGTCAGTATTCTCTAAGTATTATCTAAATTTGCAGTTGCTCAGTTGAATGCTAAAGTTTTACATGACTGGTATAAAATAGCTTAACTTTTATAAAGTCAAATTCTAAATCTTCAAAAGGATAAACATTACTTAGGGATTAGCAGATCTTCACTACAAACATATGAAATAATTAACATAAGTAAGCGTCAGCCTTGCTGAAGTATGTTTCAGAGAGTGATCAAAATAGGGCAACAGAAGAAAAAAAGTGAAAGACAATATGCAAGATACAGTTAACAAGAAGCCATCACAGGCGAAAAATCTCTGCCATAAGTCTGGCATCAGAAATGAGACTGTGGTTCAGGTCACTGAACAACCAAGACTGTGAATACAATGCACTTTACAGTGAATTCAGGTGTTTATATATATATATATATATATATATATATATATATATATATATATACACCCGAGGGTTATGATATATATACCATGGACTATATATATATCCTGAACTTTACGGTGGTGATAAATGAGGCCGAGTCCAGTTGGAGGCCTGTGGTCAGTGGTGTCCCCCAGGGGTCAGTACTGGGCCCGGTGCTGTTCAACTTCTTCATCAATGACCTGGACGAGGGCACAGAGGGCACCCTGAGCAAGTTTGCAGATGACACCAAGCTGGGTGGAGTGGCCGACACTCCGGAGGGCTGTGCTGCCATCCAGAGGGACCTGGACAGGCTGGAGAGTTGGGTAGAGAGGAACCTCCTGAGGTTCAATAAGGACAAGTGCAGGGTCCTGCACCAGGGGAGGAATAACCTCAGGCATCAGGACAGATTAGGGGTCAACCTGCTGGAGAGCAGCTCCACGGAGAGGGACCTGGGAGTCCTGGTGGACACAAAGTTACCCACGAGGCAGCAGTGCCCTCGTGGCCAAGAAGGCCCATGGGATCCTGGCTGCATGAGGAGGATGTTGCCAGCAGGTGGAGGGAGGGGATCCTGCCCCTCTGCTCAGCTCTGGGGAGGCCGCACCTGGAGTATTGGGGGCAGTTCTGGGCTCCCCTGGACAAGAGGCACGTGGAGCTTCTAGAGGGGGTCCAGCGGAGGGCAACAAAGATGATTAAGGGACTGGAGTATCTCTCATACGAGGAGAGACTGAGTTGGGCCTGTTTTCGCTGGAGAAGAGGTTGTGGAGTCTCCTTTTTGTGATCTCCTTCTCTGGAGATCTTCCAGACCCGCCTGGATGTCGCTCTGTGCCCCGTGCTCTGGGTGTCCCTGCTGGAGCAGCGGGGTTGGTCTGGATGATCTCTAGAGGTCCCGTCCAACCTCAATATCTGCTTGTATCTGTGATATCTGGTAACTTCTTGTTGTGTTTAAGACAAGGAGTTTTTGATGATGGAAAAGATTGAAATTGTGCACCACATAATGGGTCAATGAAATTTGTTATTTAGTTCCTCAACTTTTTAAAAAATGTCTTAATTAAAAAAATTCCTTAATTCCTGTCCTTATTTCAAGCAAAAGTTCCCTCCAAAAGGATATTCCTGTATCTCCTCTCTTTGGAGATTAGAGAAGGAATGGACAGACAACTGAAGCAACTTCACATGATGCTTTATTAGTATATAAAGTGAAAACTAAAGCATTAGGAACAAGCAGTTTGTGCTGTCTTCAGCCACAAAGGCAGAGTACTGTGTCAGAGGGTTATGCAGCCCAAAAGATACCCAAACACAGGATTTAGAAGCAGAGCATGAACTGAATATAAAGTGCCCCTAATAAGTATGCTTAGTATACAGGTCAATCACTTTAATTAGAATCCATTAATCAGTAAGTGAATGAATGACAGCCTTTCCGGATCTCATTAAAATGATATTAAAAGACCTGTTGTTTGGATTTACTTGCTCCTTCATTACGGATACACAGAGCAATGCCTGCTACAAAAGTGTTGTGGACAAATCCAGTGGTCAAGTTTAGCACTAAGTAATTTAAACCCAAGCAAGTCTGATCCCTTAAAGAGGATTAGACATTGAAGCAAATGTATCTTGAAGGATCAACACATACAACTGGACCGGGGCCAGCCGCAAACATGTAAGAACAGAGAACGAAAACACCCTCTCTGTACTGCATGACCTTGAAATTCACAAATGATCGTATCTCCTGCCAGAGCTCAAGACAGCAAGAACTAGAAACTCAGACTTGGTCAGTGCAAGATTTCAGGGCTCCCAGACTCTGCACAGAAACTTACAAAGTAGCCTCAGCAGAAGTTAAGGTAAAGTTACAGGGGCTGGCACTCCGGTGCCTGCGCGCTGGCCTCTGTGCGTGGCTGTGTGTAGGCGCTTCTCTGAAAAACTGGGAATAATCCTGTCTCCCTGGCCACCAGCTATGTGTGCTTACCACTAGGATTTTGTCTATACATTTATTAATATAGCATTAGTTATATTAAAAGATAAAACTGACACTTTCATAGTGAGATTTTGCAGTATGATTGAATTAAAATCTGCTCCACTATTTTTGTTTGACAGACGGTGTAGTCAGAATTTGGTATTTGCTTTTGGCACTCACAGATGTCTGAACCATTTCATTGGTATTAGCACAAATAAACCCATAAATTAGGTAAGATGATACAGCAACTTCATGGAAGCTACAACACATACTTGCAGCAGATCATTTGACTAGATTTAAATGAGGAATCTTTGTAGGATGACAACTTAAAATTAAGCATTCTATAAATAACATATAGTAGTATAACTACTGTATTTTTGTTCATAATGCACACATAATAAACAAATACTGCTTTTTTTTCAAGTAAATGATCGATAATGTTACTAGTGTTATCTAATTATTTATTCAGATAGTGATCCAAATCTACTCCGAGCAAAAGCTCAAGTTACTACTCACAGCTGAACTCACTTCAAACAGCTTAATGTCATCAAGGAAGCAAGTCCTCATAAAGGTACCAGAACGTAACAGATTTCAGTCCTATCTAAAGTAGAATTCATATGTGGTACCTAGCACAGTGAGCAAGAATAAATCAGGTTACCCTTCTGTAGATTCAAAAACACTTGTTATTCTCTTTGATAAAGAAATATTTCACTTCATTCATTAATCACTAAAAGCAGAAAGCCTATGGTATCCAGCAAAGACATCCCTTCCGAAAGTTCATCAATAATTCCTCTTAGATATCCTCAAATTTCTTGTCAAATCAGAAAACAGTCATCTTCATGGCAGAAGAGACTTCCTCGGCTCCCTTCCTAACCCTTAAAGAATCAGTACTTTCTCCAGACTATGGGTACGCAAGGCTGTAGCTATGCATGACTTCGATCATATTTCAATCTCTTTAGGAGTATGTTGAAGAAAATGCATACAACCCAAAGCCTGCAGTATCCCCAGAATGATACCTTAACTATCTTTGTTGAAAATCTTTATTTCCTCATTAATTTTCACCAGAATTGACAAGACACCCCCACATTACTGCTGTATTCCTGACACACTTCAGTGCCAAGGATCAGCTTCTAGATACCATCATCCAAGAAAAATGTGAACTTTCAAGCAATATACTTTCAAGCAGTCCCACAGACTGAATAGTTCAACCAAAAGCAGCAAGCAAGCACCTGAAATGCATCAACAAACCTCTGATACACAGCTGAACAGAAATGTCATAACATCCACATGCATCGGTGATCTAAGAGCAGGATGTTTCCCTTATGAAGACGGCTGCCATATTTCTGAGAAAGTTACTGGATTGCCACATACAAAAATTATTTGAAGACAGATTACACATTATCAATGGATAATTCAGTTGTTATGTATTACGACAACACAGAAATTGCACTAAGAATTATTAAACAATTACACTGTAAGAAGATGTTATGAGGTATGAGATGTTCACAACTCCCACCCCAGATTTCATTTTGGAAAAAATAGCCATTCCCTCTGCACAGAGTTAACAACTTTTTCTCTTCATGCTGCAGCAACAATTAATTTTATACTGACCTAGTTAACATAGGCAAATTAAGCTTGTATCAACAGTTCTGAACTTTTTATTTCCTTGAGGACTGCTGCATCTGTTTGAGGCTAAAGAAGGGCTTGTGTACCTCAAAGCTTGCTTCTTCTTACTAAGTTGATCTCTCGGAGCAAATCTTTCATCACATACAGAATTCATGACCTCTTGTAATTTGATGTTATCAGTCAGCTCAATGTAATGCCTGCTCGGTCATACATACTTTAAATCAGCTTCTCCTATATTGTGACATTCCTTGCTCACCCAGAATGAATTCAGCATATAATTAACAAGTTCAACTATACTAGCTATTAGCAAAAAGCAAGAACAAAAATTTCAAGACACCATGATGCAGAAACTGTCAAGACTGCTGAACATCTATTTTGAGGCTCCCATAACCAAAATTTATTTAAGTTTCTATTTGACTCTCTCCTATCTACTGTTCTTTACTTTTTTTATCAGTCACAGACACTAAATAAACACTAAATATAAGCTTCCAGAGACAAATTTCAGTTACTTGAGACATTGCAAAGGTTTGCGTTCTTGCAGTTTGCCAAAACTAGTAAATATAATTTAAAAGAGGAATCAAAAATTTTACATTTAAACTCAAATATTGAACTGATTTTTTCTTCGTACCTGAAGCCAAAATTTAGGAATAAACCTAAGTAATTCCAAAACATGTTAGAAATAGGCATTTGTAGATATAGCCCCTAACTCTTTAAATTCTCAGTCAATATCACATGCTTTGTACTCTTCTTTAATATCCTACCAGAGCTTTGACACAGCATCTGATAAATCACTGTGGCAACATATATTGAAGAAGGCAAAACCACACACTCAAGGAAATATCCTCTCTCTAGGAAATCCGCTAACCCTGACAGCCTGTAAAACAGTACCTACATCTTGAAATTACCATGTTAATTCCATTTTCTCAGCCTATCTTTCACCTAACCCTCAGAGCAAAAAATTAATGCAGCCGTTTCGCTTGGTAAGCACAAATTTATCAGCACGTAAGTGCAGGCTCCTGAGGGCATGATCAGGCCCTGGGGGCTGCAGCAGCCTCGTAGCAGCCCCAGCCCATCCGTGCCCATGTGCTTGGCTGCTTGTGTTGGGCATCTCATCCTGGCCCCGGCTACACTGCAGGTGCCCCCGCCTGCAGCCCTGCTCCCGCATGACCCCTCAGCTGCATTTGCAGCTCGTCCCCAGGGTGCCGGGAGAGCCCACTGCCCGCTGCAGGCGAGCGCAGCCGCTGCTCTGGGCTCGCCGGCCTCCGCGGAGCCGCTGGCGCTCGCTGCTCCGGGCGAGCGGTCCGGAGCGCGCTCCTCCTCCGCGCTCGCTGGGCGCCAAGCACGGCCACGGCGGAGCCTTCCAACACCCGCCCGCACACCCAGTGCGACTGGGAAGAAGCCTTCCTGTCGTCTGATGCACGTATAACCACTCCTGAAGTAAATACAAATACTTTCCTAACCTGTGAACGTTTAGGAAGACGCGGGATGAAATACCTGCTTTTATTTTATAACTCCTACATGGGTTAATGGGGTAGAGATGACTTGACTGAAGAATTCAACTTGCTCATTTAAGTGCTGATTAGAAACCACAGGACCATGGGGAGCATCTGGTAAACAGATAACTGAAATTCAATGTCTCACAGATGTTCAATTTAAACTTTGACACCAGAAAACCCTCCTGTATTTTCTATACAGCTGAGGAAAGGATAACATATTCTGGACGACAGCACACCACTTCGTAAGAAATTTCTTTTGTAAAAGGCACTAATTGGCAAAGGAAAACTCTGAGTCATCCAATGCTTTCTTGTCTGTTCTATCCCTAAGGAGATTTTTGGTTTGTTTCCTTGTTTGGTTGCTTATGTGTTTTTTTTTTTTTTTTTTTTTTCTTTTTTTTCTTTCTTTCTTTTCCTCACAGTGAAATCTTCAATTAAGAAGCTGAATAAATCAGGTTAAAACAATTATTTTACTTTCAGAAAAAAAAGTCTATAGTCACTTTCCAAAAAAAGCAATGCTAGTTTTGGGCTGCACAGTCTTATAATTAGGAAATGTAATTGGATTAAAAACAAATTCATGAGTTACACTGACACTGCTGCCTCCTAATTAAGATGCTTTAATCACTCCTCAAGAATGAAATTTTTTCCATGCTTCCTGTTATACTTTTAGTTTTTCAGATTGAATATCTTAGTTACTATCATCTTAACACAAATTATGCCTTTCTTACAATACACTTTTCTTATATTATTCCATGAGAGCAGTCAAATAAAATACATGCTGCTTTGTGGCCTGTTTCTGTGTTTTCCTAAAAGAAACTAAAGTAAGTAATCCCCAAAATTTCTGACTGCCTTACAAGGACTATCCCACATCACATAGTAGTTCACTTTCCCTATCATTAAAGATTATTTCAGCTTGGAACCTGAAAATAAGGACGGTAGGGGAGCAGAACTGATTTGTCCAAATATCAGTATCCAGCATTTTGCATGATTTCAGATATCCAAGATATCTACATGGGGGCTAGCAGACTGAGTCACAGCTTGAGATCTGCCACGATACCTCAGGCAATCTAAAAATGGCACTAATGTTTATGTCCAAGCAACTCTGTTCCATCTTGACCGGCAACATTTCATCTTTTGTATTCCATGATGACACCGAGACAAAAAAAGAGCCATACAATTGAAAAACACTATTTCTTTTTCCCCTCCATTAATGGTCACTAATATTAAAAAGTAAAAGTAAAAATAAAAATGAAAACAAAACAATTTGGCACGTATCTTAACAGTGCACTCTGAAATGTGGATTAGTTCACCATTCTGTTTTCTAGTTTTGCAGAGGGTAAGAGCTCACCCATATGCTTGAAAAAAACAGAGGCCATGGGACAAGCCACAAGCTAATACTCTTCAAATATGTCACAAAGCTGCCTGTGGCACTAGAATAAAACAATAACTATAATTCAAAGAAATATTTTGTAGCTGATTTTAGGACTTTCAGAAACAACACTGATCTAAGAAAGAATTTTCAACCAACCAATTCAAAAATGAAAGGAGGAAAAAGACGACATAACAGACAGCTTCCAACACATTGTTTCTGTGTTACTTAAAGACTATAAAAGAGTCATCATCATAATAATTTAGTCCCATTACTATGAAAAAAAAAGAAGCCATTGATGATAATTATGAGAATTAGAGGTAGAGAATTACTACCTTGCTCCTAGCACACACAGAAACGTATGCTGGAGACCCGTGGGATTTCTCCCCAAAGGAAAGCTTGTGAGTGAAGCTTTCCTAATGTCCAGGGAACATACTGACCAGAGTAACGATTCTCAAACCAGTATACAATCCTGCAACACCTGCATGACAAAGGCTTCCTCCCTAAGGAATCTCAAAAGCTCTTGAAATATTTTTGGCGGTGCAAGTCAGAAATATTTGCTCTAGAGAGCACTCTTTCAAGAACACATACTCCTCTTCTTGCTGAGAGGCCACACTAATCTGTACTCAAGAGTATTCTGCAAGCTCTTTTACCTTGAGCCAAGTCCCTTCCCAAGCTGTCAAAGCTTGTTCTCACTTGGAATTTGCCTTTTCCCCAAGACAGACTAGAGCACTGCTCGACGTTTCTCCTGATAGTACGCTGACATTAAGAAACACACAAAATCTGAGCATCAGACTACCTGAAGCCTATTGTCAGAATAATCTTATTTCAGAAACTGCCAGGCACATTCACCAGAAAGAAACTTGAAGGCTACATTGATCTGTTCTGTTGCACGTTTTAGACCAGTCAGTAATATCCATTTGGGGTAAAACGTGATTGCATTTATCTCTCTCTCACTTCGGTATCTCTGTGTGGATTATTCTTCCTCAGATATACCTCCAGCAGGCAAGCAGCATTTAGGAAGAGAAAAAACAGAAGCTAGAACATATTCCCCTCTTCAGTGGAGAGGGACAGAGTTCATTCTTCACATTTGCTACAGGCATCTGACATTTGGACCATTTTTGCTCAATGTTAAGTTCTGGCAGTGAACCAGAAACACAGATCCCAGCCAGCAAGCTTGGAAAGCAACCAAAAAAAAAGATCACTTAGTTGAACTTCAGCTGTCCAGGAATCAAACACACACAATTGTTTATTTCCATGTCTTTAGTGAATTAATAGGTAAAATGTCTACAACATGACTGCACTGGCAGTATTTCTCCTGCTGACACAAAAATAAGAGAAAGGATTAGGATACAAAGGCACACAGACTTTGGCCCTGTTTCTACTGACAAGAAACATTACAATCCTGGATTAGCAGAAATAAATTTTATAAATTTTACAAATGTAAATCAAATAAACGTGAAAGGTTCCCCACCTCTTTTATTACATCCTCTTAAAGAAGATTATTTTACATAAATTCCATGAGACACAAGTTAGTAGCGAATTACTTAAAGCCACCAACAAACAAGTGAGCTGTTTGGCAACATATTACGAAGTGCAGAAACATCTCAATATTTCTGAGTCAGTAAGGAAAAAAAACATTATCTCTGTAGCTATCATTACTGTTCATGCCGACTGCCTCCCTGTGTCTCTTTGGCCATGAAGACTGCACACAGTCAGAGTCAGCGTGGGAAGATGTTACCCCAAAAGTGCAGGTATGTCTCTCAAAGGAATAAGGTTTTAAGGTCCTATGGTGCATCATCTAATATGCATTTAATGAAGCATCTTTAGTCATACAACTGACTAAAATGCTTTTTAGTATCCATGCAACTGACATGAAAAACGTGCAGTTTTGTAAAATGTGTCAATTATGATTTCAGTAAGAATCATAAAACATCTGGCTTAAAGACAAACTTTAGAGGAGTCTAAAGGAAAAATGACTACAGGAGTACTGGTTTGTAAATCATACTGTCAAAGGAGCATTGGTTCATGGATTCCAGAAAGCAGAACTGGGAATACTGAGGAACAAAATAAAAAGTAGAACTATAATATTTTAAATAAATAATCTAATCTGTCACTTTAGCACTGTTTTATGTATTTAATACTCTTCTTCCATAACCCATTTTTTGACTTATTTACTGTAAATAATCTTCACCAAAAATTGACTTATCTGACCCATTTTATAGCAACTGTATTTTATCCTCTGAAGCCTTTATCTCTGAAGCCTTCAAAAGAGAATGAAAAATATTAAAAGCAATTAGAATTGCAGTGAGATTTCATCAAACTTTGTGTGTGTGTATATATAAGCACATACATAGTCAGATTCTCTTTTATATAAATAGAAATTGACTTGCCAACCATACTTCAGTTACTTCAGCTACCACAGACAAAACAGGAGGTCAGAAATGTGAAGTCTCATACTAACATTTACTTCTGTTACATGACTGCATACATTTTGTTAAGAATGGCATTCTTCTGGAATGAAATGTTAACAGTCTGATGTGTTTGACCAGCTTTATCACAAAGTCAATAAGGTCATATGCTCCTTCTGACATATTTACCTTTCATAGGTTAGTTCATAGCCCTAGGTACATTATGGACTAACTCACGTGTACCTGCCATCCCGATACTCAAGCTGGACTAAAAGTCCTTTTCTATGGAGAAAGAAGAGTGCATTTGTAGTGCCTTCCCCATACACTGTAGAGCTATAAAGCTCTTGTTGGCTTATACTCTGTTGAAAGATAAGCATTACAGTCTTCCTATATTGCAGCTATATTTTAACATTTGGGGGGGGGGAAAAAAAGGCAAAACACTTTAGATAACTGAGATGTTAGAAAAATGAGAGTATAGTTTTTTTCTTTCCACATTTCTGTGTCTCATGAGCCCTATTTGAAAACATGTACTAACAACAACTTTTCATTTTTCAGTCATAACTGGTCTTCTGGCACTGAGCTCCACCTGCTGACAATTTTTCCTGGTATTACACATCCTCCATACAAATACCCACTGCTTCCACTATAATGCTGCAATACACAAAATGAGACTATGAACTATGCCTATGCTGAGATAACCACAAGCTTTCTCAGAGGGCCTAAACAGTGCTATCCCACCACTCATGTATTCTGAGGTGTTTCATGCTGTTTAAAAGATAGTTAAATATTTTTGTAAGAAGTAAATACATATGCTTAAAGATCCTGGTTTTGAAGTTTTACACATTTTTTTATTTATTTTTTTTATTTAATTTTATCCTAGGAGGAAAAAAAAGATATCATATCAGCATACAGATTTAATCACATAATTGCTAAACAAAATAAATTACTATTTTATATTAAATCTTCTACCAGGCTTTCACAGCTCCTGTGAGATTTCCTATTCTGTAACAGTACCCAAGGTAGTATAGATTCTGTAATTTAAGTCTAACTATAAAATGCAATCTACCATCATCTAAAGTCTCATATACTTAATTAAACTAAATGATATGCTGTCACTGCAAATTGAATATTTCTTGATGTTTTTAATCATATAATTAGACCTCAAGAAGGGTTTTTTGTTAGTGGTGGTGGTTTGTTTTAATTGTGGTGGGCTGCAACCATGCAATACACAGTATTAAGACAAATGACAGTCCACTAATTCACTGATTAAACATCTAAAGAGTAACCTAACTCAAGCTTGCAGTTACTGGCTGATTTTTAATTAAGCAATAGGATTTACCACCTATTCCTTAGTAACAATCTCTTCATTTTCATATAAGCAGAATAGAATGAAAGTTTGATCTGATTTTTCTGCTCACATAGTGCACAATATAATTGCACAATTATGCTAAGGAATCAGAAGAACTATTTTAAACTTGTGGCACCTTTAGCACTAAAATTACCTTTATGTTGATTAGTTATAATGCTATAAATGTTAGAAATAAGAAGATGATTTACTTTTCTACATATGAGAATTCTTAGACGCTACTGCAGTACACAACTAGCCAAAATAATTTTTTCCTACTCCTTATTATGCCATCATGAGGAACAGAACAGAACCTTCCAGCAATTTCCTTTTTTCCTTAAAATGTTTACATGAACATCAAAATACAATTGGCATTCTGTAAACAGTAAAATATATTGAACAAACCAACATCATATTGAAGGCGCGCTAATAAAATATATGTCTTCCTATGGTTAATAGAGGCACTAAGGTAACATAATCTGTCTATAAAAACACCTCAAGCAGCACTTCAAAACTGCATTCCATGTTAGTACCCTATAGCACTGTTATCTAGTGTAACAGATGGAAAACAAAACAATTTGCAAATTATTTCTCTAAGAAATTGGCTGCATTTTTATGATGTCATAAAAATACTTCCAACAAACAGACATGTAGCTTCACAAAGCTTTTTTGTATATCATAGTCGTAGTAACAAAAGAAACTTTGACTTGTGACAGAATGTGAGGTCTGATTCACAGACAAGTACAAATGTACACTCACAAGCCAATACAGTTTTGATATTCTTAAGAAAACAAACTGCAAAACAATTGTTTACTTTTTGAGGAAGAATAAATAGCTACATTCAAGTTTCTTAGACGACATGGTTTTAGATAAAGATATGAATGTATTTACACTTTTAAAAATAATGAACTTCCAGAATTATTACTATAGAGAAAATGCCAGGACCACAGAATGAGGCTGAGGTTGGAAGGGACCTCTACAGGTCATCTCGTCCAACCCCCTGCTCCAGCAGGGACACCCAGAGCACGGGGCACAGGGCGGCATCCAGGCAGGTCTGGAAGATCTCCAGAGAAGGAGACTCCACAGCCTCCCTCGGCAGCCTGTGCCAGGGCTCTGTCACCCTCACAGTGAAGAAGTTCTTCCTCACAGGGAGATGGAACTGCCTGTGTTTTAATTTGCACCCACTACCCCTTGTTCCGTCACTGGCCACTACCAAGAAGAGTTTGGCCTCTTCCTCCCTACATTGTCCCCTCAAGTATTTGTACACGTTGATCAGATCCCCTCTCAACCTTCTCTTCTCCAGCGAAAACAGGCCCAGCTCGCTCAGTCTCTCCTCAGACGAGAGATGTTCCAGTGCCATAATCATCTTAGTTGCCCTCTGCTGGACCCTCTCTAGAAGCTCCACGTGCCTCTTGTCCTGGGGAGCCCAGAACTGCCCCCAGTACTCCAGGTGCGGCCTCCCCAGAGCTGAGCAGAGGGGCAGGATCCCCTCCCTCCACCTGCTGGCAACATCCTCCTCATGCAGCCAGGATCCCATGGGCCTTCTTGGCCACGAGGGCACTGCTGCCTCGTGGGTAAGGTGGTGTCCACCAGGACTCCCAGGTTCCTCTCCGTGGAGCTGCTCTCCAGCAGGATGAACAACAGCATCAACAATACACCATTACTGGTCATGGTGCATCTGCATAACTAAGGAATTCTTTACCAAAAAACAAAAGTCTGTCAAATAAATTGACATGACGTTTACATAAATAGTTCATTTGTTTATAAAAATATTTTTTTCTTTTCAAATAGTGCAAAAGAAAAAAAAAAAGCAAGCTTTATTCCACAACCAAAAGAAAAAGGGAGAAACATTTCTCACATGAAACTATATCCTTAGCATTTCCCTGGACAGTTGTCATGTTCTATGAACCAAAAGCAAAGGCAAACAAGTTACTAACATCTCATGTATGTGAAAACTAAACCGTTACTACCCATCCTTTAGTAAACATATACTGTTTGTTTTTCAATATGGCCTACATCTTTACCTTATACATATCTGTATACAGTTGGGAAAAGAATATTAGAAGAGTAAAGCACTTATTTAGTGTCCCATCAAATAATATACGAATTAATTCTGAATGTCAACGAAGTGCAAATACTTTGAAAAGAAACTGCTCAGAAATCAGTGTTTGCAAATATTAGTTAAACAGTGCTAATGCTGTGTTAAATTCATTTTTCAGTTACATGCATGCTCTGATTCCAACAAATTTTACTGCTCGTTTTCTATCCAGAACTGTGAATGCATTTCCTCAAAATTGCCAGTGTAATTAGCAATAGCCACTCAGGGTTTATGTACTTATTAAATCTAGTTAAGAATTTATACTTTTCATTATAAAAACTCATCTAATGGGAGCCTGAGTATGAAGACTGCAGCAGGCCAAACAAATTCTACTAATGTACAAGCAATCAAGTTCCTGCATTCTGAAAAATAACAACCGATTCACAGTTTTCTCAAAAAAAAAAAAAAAAAAAAACCTCCATAAATGTCAAGTGAAGTGTGTTCACTTCAGTCATCACACATATGAACAATTTAGGCCTCTAACCTCTGTTCTAAAATACAACAGCATGTCATGATCTAGTAAAATAAGGTTTACCATAGAAGTGACTGATCTGGCATCTTCTTCATAATTCACTACAGGTGGTGGCTCTTTCCCATCATTCTCTTGAACCTTTTGTTCCAGTAGTTCTTTTTGTGCTGCATATTTTGCCTCAGAGCATTTTAGTTGCTGAACTGTTTGCTTGAGTTCTTCCAGTGCTTGCTTTTGGCTCAGCAAAAGTACCATGCTGCAGAGAAAAAAAACAATTCGGAAACACACATGATTTAAAATATATGATTCATGAAAGCTACTCAAAAGAAAGCATATTCAGTAGTAGAATTTTTTATTTGTACATTATCCATCCAGTTCATGTAGGAAATTTTATTAAGTTTTTGAAAGAAAGAATGTGAAAAGCCTTCAACTGAGTTCCTTCAAAAGTATATACATAAGACCAATATTAGAAAATTCTCAAAGCTACAAGATAATGAAAGTAGACATCTATTCATTCATTCTTTTTCTTTTCAATATACAACAAAATAATGTTGTGATAAACACAGAAATAACTATTATTGTAATGTAGTTTGATTGAACTTACTACCACTTAGTTTCCCTAACATAACTAACTTTGGAGTAGTAAGAAATAGAGAAGAAAAACTTCTGGATTATTATTTCCAATGATGGGCAATCCACTGCAATCCATGTATAAACTTGTCTGGCTTCAAGTTAGATGTGTCTGTTATCTTCTGGCTGAAAGGACTTGTACTGTGCAAGTATTTCTGGACTGCAGTCAACATATCTTTCAGTATTCTCTTTATCAAGCTCAACAATTTCAAGTACACAAGAGGCTAAAAAATACTTTGTTTTTCACACGTTTATGGGTTGTTTTCCTGAAAAACTATACCTGAAATACCTCTTATTTATCAACAACTATGAGAACTGGAACCCATATTCAAACAGCAGTCTCACCTATATAAGTCTTCCAATATAACTTTTCATGTTGAAAACTGGAGAGACTGCAAATAAGAGTTTTCATGTTTCTTTTACTACCTCCAGTGTTATTCCATAACCACAGCAAAAGCCATGTTACCTACTATAAATTCTCACTTGCATTAAGTTTATATTTGGATATAACACAATCAATCACCATACAGAATGTAACAGTCTGAGTTTACCAGTATCTCATCTGAACATTTTAGCCACTTTTCTTTCACATAGACTTAAAGAAAAATTGCTTACCACTTCAAAATTGATTCATCTTTTTGTGAAAGAGATTTCAAACCTTCACTCCCCCACCAAGAGTATTCAAACTGTTATCCTATAAATAAAATCTGTTAGAAAACCCAAGGTGTTCCTTGGGTAACAACAGCTTTGGCATGTTCCTTTGTAACAACCGCTACGGCATATCCTACTCAAGGTTGTACGCTTCTGGCATGTGATAGTGCTTGACAAGGTGTGGGAAGTGTGGGGGAAAAGAGAGCGCTGCAAGTGGTCTCAGAGTAGACTCCTCACATAAAAAGGCTGTTGTCAACTGTCACTAGTCTCTTATACTCCAATTATCAAGAGTTTCACCGTTTTGCTAGAAAATCAATTTGAAGAGACACTGTTCTGTTCTGCCAAGCTTACATTACAATGATATACAAAGATCTAGCTTTCCAATACAATGATTAAATTAAGGAAGCTGCTCTCCATTATTTAGGATCTGAAGCTGGGAAAGATTATATAGAAACGAGAAAGCTAACTGTTTTAGGTATTGATAAAAATTCTCACTAAAGCAAAAGATTTGTGGAGGTTATTTCACATTTAAGTCTTAGGAATTGCATTACAGACCATTTCCTCTCCAATTACTTTATTTTGATATTTGTTATACTTACTCTGACTTCTTTTCACAAGTTTTAGAAGATTCTTCTATTTTCTTCTCTAGTTCCAGCACAAGTTCCTCTTTGCTCAAAAGTGTCTGCTGCGTCTGCATCAGTTCCTCTATCACCGTTTTCAACCTGTGATACACGCATTTCAGAATTCAGTGGAATCAACTGTACATATTTGGAAACACTGCTCCTTGACAGCCTTTTTCTGTACCCATTACATTATTATTTTTTCTTATTACAATATCCATACTTGATTGTGTATACACCCACGAACCACATGCCTGAATACTCTTCTATCAATAATTTTCTCTCTGTAGAATGCATGTTGTTATGTAGAGTCATATTTTTCTAACATATTGCTAATCATCAGAAAGTATATGATGATTATCCACTATTGTGATAAACATTAGATAAATATCCGATAATAATCAGTAGTTGTGATATATTTTCTTGCAAAAATATTATAGCAGTGCTCATTTCATACTAAAAAGTGTTGCCTAAACTCATATGAATGATATGTATATCCTTCTCTACAATTAACATCGTTTTAAAAATCCCCCATCTTTGGCAATGGTAAATTCAAAGTAAAGATTAACTTGTATATTATAATACATATGGTTGTGGGGGGAAATAATCTATAACTTTATGCATCAAATGGCTCTAAGCTGATAATTGCCACTCAGAAATGAGATCTTGAGGCTATAACAGATGCTTCCATATAAAATGCTGCTCATCTTCGGAATTCCTTTACCTACAAATTCTGTGGATTATAGTTGCTCACACATATCAAAAATGACTAGACAAACTCCCACAAGAAAAACATACCTAAAGCTATCTAGAAACAAATACAACTTTCTATTAAAAAGAAATATTAGAAACAAAAATTCCATTCACATTCTTTTTCTGTTTTGTTCTCTCAACTTTTCCCACTGACTGATGTCAGAAAGAAATTCTAGATTTTGCTTTGACCTTACAACTAAGTTTCTTCATGCAGAGGTCTTACTATAATCTACATCAGCAAGTGGATTTCTTGAAGTTAGCAGCAAAAAATTCACACCACAGAATACCTCACTCAAATGTATGAAAAAATAAGTTGCATGAATACATGCTTTGAGACATTGAAATTGGTATCAAAAATGTGTCTTTGTAAATATTAATCTACATATCTGCACAAACACAACACTCATTTCAGCAAAACGTTTTACTAAAAAAGCAGCAGCTTAGCTATGTCTAGAAATGTTATTGGTTTATTTCAAAATATGAGGAAATTTAAGATAAGCAAAGCATGTATTTTTCTTTTTTTGAGCTATGAAAGGTTATAATCTTATAAAATAACTATAAGGCATTTTTAAAGAGATTTTCTTTTTCTGTTACTGTGCTAAATTACATATAATTTATGCAGAAACTAAGATCAATTTAGTAATGATATGGAACATATGACAAACAGAAGCATCTTTAAAGGAGAGGGTGAGAGCACAAGAAATGAAAGGCAATGAACACAATTCAGATAATCTCCATAGTACTCAGGAAACAGAGAATAGAATTTACAGATGACAAACGCTTGCTTACATTTGAAATGCTTCACTTCTATTCTGTCCACACTGACATTTTATGAATAAAAATGTTTTATGAAAAAATCTGAATGAAACAAAGGTCATAGTTTGAATAAGATGACAAACAAAAGCTCAAAGAAAAAAAGCAATGATTTTTTGTATTTGTTATACTTTCTATAGAAAAGGGGTCAAATAAATAAAAATGGGTAAAAATATATTACAGATGTAAAAGAAAATTTATTAATAAAATTTGGAATTTGGAAAAGAAATCTTTGGAAAAGCTTTTTTAAGAAAAAAATCCTGGAAAATAAGTAAAAAATTATTAACATAATTTTTGACAGCCAATATTGACATTTTGGCTGACTGCAAAATCATTGACTGCACAGTTTACTCTGTGGCTTCAAAAATAGCTTTCAGTATTTTTTTCTAGAGTAATGAGTGTGGAAACACATTTGAGAATAAGTCTAAGTTTCCCAGGAGGAGTATTCATGATGGATTTGGGGCTTTGTATAAATTTATTGGTGAGAAGGGGAAACTGGATTGAAAGATCAGGCAAACTGGCTGTTGAGGCAGGAAGAAATACAGGAAATATTTTATGCAAATTAAAAATAGCATATTTTGGGTCTGCAGCTTGAAAACATTCTTTCATAAACTGGACCTTTAAAACAACCTAAGGACTTGGATATGGAATGAACTGAAATACTTGTCATAATGTATGACAGTATTTCCAAACCTTGGAAGATTTGTGAAGACAGACTTACGTGACTTGTAAACTTTCTGCTGTGAGGTTATTCCACATGATCTCATTAGCTTGAAGATTTTCGTTTTCTTCTAGTAAAGATGTATCAAACTCTATTTCTTGTTCAACAACTTCTGATGACCTGATTTGGTAAGTAAAAGTTACATTTGCAAAATTAACATTTATTATCTAGAACAGGGAATCTATGCATCTGCTTGTGGAAATTTGCCACAATTGTGGAAACACTGCATATTAGCAGTAATAGATAATGCAAGAAGTCTCAGACCATTCATATTCCAATACGCAGTATCTGTTCAATAAAGAGCAAACACGGTATATTTTTTATTTAAAAGCTTGCATAACCAGCATATTCTGTTCTGCTTCATGCATTGGTTACTCTGCAATAACTGTAGAATCCTTAAGGTTGAAAGAGATTTTTAGAGATCTAGTCCAACCCCCTGCTCCAGCAGGGACACCTAGAGCACGTAGCACAAGGTGGCATCCAGGCAGGTTTGGAAGGATCTCCGGAGAAGGAGACTCCCGAACCTCTCTGGGCAGCCTGTGCCAGGGCCCTGTCACCCTCACTGTCAAGAAATGTTTTCTTAAGTTCCTGTGGAACGAATTCCAATTTGTGGCCATTTCCTCTAGTTCTATCAGCCCCATCCTCCTCTCTCCCTCCCTCGAGGTATTTGTATACACTGATTAGATTCCCCCTCAGCCTTCTTCAGGCTAACAGGCCCAGCTTTCTCAGCCTTTCCTCATAGTGTTTTCACTATGTCTCAGCCTCTGCTCATGCACTGTTGCATTTTAGCACAAGCATTTCTCAAGAAGAAATATAAACATGCACAACAAAATGGAAATATATACCTGTGGGTTTCTATGAAGTCACTATACTCAGAGTTAGGGTCTATCTGTTCAACAGAGGTCTGAATCTCTTTATGGACGTTCACAATCTCTTCTGTTACAAGGCTAGTGATTTGGCTGTATTCATCCAAGATCCCTTTCCTAGAAAGGAATAAAATTATCTACTGTATATGATGTGACCCTGCTGACACAGATAGCATTGAAGATACCTCAAGCTTTCAACTTGCTGTTTCTACAGACTTATGTTTCAATTGGTTAAAAAAAAAAAAAAGATTTTAAGCAAAAATATATTATATATTACTTGAATAAATAACAGATCAGTTATGCCCTCTTCTTTACAGATAGGTCATGAGTGGAGAAATCTGTCATGATTGTGCTTCTTCTACTAATTTCACAGCATCCTCATGTAACAGCTGAATTAAAACTGTGGAGAAAAGGAATGTAAACAGATCACTGATGATGCACTTTTTTTCCACAACCAGGAGACTTATCTCACTAGTTGTCACTTACACAAAAGTCTTCCATGTTTCCTGTGACTGATAAAATAAATATATTCTGACATATGGTAAGATGAGTCAGAGGATAGTTTATATACATTTCTTGTAAGATCTGTTTTTCTCGATTGTTTTGACTGTCTTTCACATCTTAGTTTTTACGACTTAGCCATAAGGACAAGAATGCACATCAGTCATAAATCTTTATTTATTTACAATAAGCATCAAAATCAAGCAAGAAAATTATATGACATCTAGCCACAACACTGTTCTGTCCCCAACAGTGGGCAGAAACAATTAGGGAAGAGTACAGGAAAAATAAGTGATATTCTGCTATTTATTTACTGTTACTCACTGATTACTTTCCCAGAATACCACTGAATTCCTTAACTTTTAGCTTTCCATAAATGAACCCTCATCACTATTTTGCATTTCATTTTTGTTCATGGCAAATTTGTAGACTTGCTAAGTTCTGAAGCATAAGGAGCTTTTTTAAAATAGCGATGAATTACGACTGACCCAGAGGAAGGTGCACAGAAAATATGTATTTTAAATATATATATTTTAAATCGTATTAATTATTAGTTTTTCCTGGATAAGAACAAGTTAGGTTTACTGAACAAAAAATAACTTGTTTGGATTTTTCCAGTACTTTTCAATCTTGACTTGGCTGTGATCAAGTTTGAAAAAGATTCCAACAACAGTTCAAACTATGATGAAAGAGACAGAGGAGTGCCAGCCTAAACAATGCCATAGCTACAATAATGCCAGATCTAAGAACAAGAGTAGTTTTGTTAATTTCCACCAAACAAAAATTTGTATTAATACTTTTAATCTGAAACACTTTAATTATTTTGGATATATGTATTTTCCACAGATGACTACACCTGTATATGTGACATCACCACCTATTTCTGTGGAATTAAGGCCAAAGATATCAGATAGCGATAATTATACTATAAATTCTGATCCCTCTAACAAGGTAATTACACTATAAATTCAGATCCCTCTAACAAGGGACTTAAGTGACAGGAAATATTTTTGCGAGTTTTAGTTCAATATTTAATTGAATATTAAACCAAAGTGAATTGACAGATGACAGAATTCTAATACAGCACAAAAGTATAACTGAAGTCTCTTACTGTGATTTTACATACAAGGTTAGGATAAAAAGATTGTGCAGATATTTCATTGATACCTCTAACTCATCAAAATTAAAAGGAGTTATATGGTACTTGATAAGACAGTTACGTTGCCACCTAAGCAGATAGAGCATGAAATCTTTAACTCTTTCTCCTTATATGCTAAAATCAAAGTGGATATAGACTTCAGAAAATGAGTTACAGAAAAAATGACTGCTTCACCTCTTTATGAGCAGTACCTTCCTTTAAGCATAAGTCACTTAAAAGCAATAGTTCCAACTCGCAGTGCTTGGAATAACCCAAAGAAATGCCTACAGAACATTCTCCTAATTTTTCCTTCAAGAAAGGCAAGGAAGCAGTGCATGGAGGTAAATAATCAGGAGAGAGAGTATAAAGTCCTCATTTACAGTTCTCCGAGATCAGCACTTGGAGTATCTTCACCAGTGATGCGCAGAGTGATCTTTCAGAAAAATATCAATTGTATTTTTAAGACAGCATGCCTTACAAGGAAATTAGATTGATATGATCTTGTAACTCGCATGCAAACGCAGGTAACAATGAATGAGTCTGACCTTCTTTCCCAGACAGCCACTGAAGCTACTGGATGACCAATAAACTTGCCATAGTACCCAAAATGAAAAAAGGATAAAGCTTGAGCAAAATTATAAGCACTGCAGGCAAAGTTTCATGCAAAGACAGACTCTCACTACAAAGAATGCATAAGATCATAATATGACTAGCCATGTTTTCCTGGAACAGACTTTTAATGGACAACTGTTATCACTGGAAAGATAAAAACAGCTTTTCCAATAGCGCTTTATATGCAAGTAATTAATCACAGTTTACCACTTTCTAACAATAATAAATTAACTGGAATTTACTGTACAAACTAGAAGAATATAAGAAACTACCACATACAGGGCTTTAATCATTTCTTCTTGCATCTTCTGCAGTGAATCAAGTAACAGTGGAAGGGTCGTGTCATAGTATTGGTGCTGATGCAACTGTGCACCTTTCAGTGCCAACACATATTGATTATGCAACATATGTAGCTTCATAGTAGCTTTATCACATCGATCTTTGGCTTTTTCGGTCTCCTTTCCTGAGAAAATGTAAAAATATACATGGTGATTTCAAAGGATAAACACATTGATATTTGTAAATTACATAAATCTAATGATTTGTTATTCACAGCTTCTTCAACAGTCCTTCCACGCTATATCTCTGAAAAAAGGCAAATTTTGACAATTCTCACTCCATTTTTAAGACCAACTCTCTTGTTGTTCTTATTCAAGACTAAGTAAGAAAAAAAACTGCTGTACTTGAATGAAAAGGTGAGAATTCTTTTATTGAAACACACATGAAAAGCATCATCTGTAATTATAAGAATAACATAACGATTAAGAGTTATAAAATACAGCCTCAAAAACATAATTGCCATAAATGCTAATGTATCATTTGCCACAAAGCATATAAGCAAATTGTTTATGAAGAAATTAAATGTCCTACTAGGTCAGAGTCATGATATATCTAGACCATTATTCTGTCTCCAGTAGTGACAGCAGAATTCCCTTCTACTATTGGACAAAGCGATATTCGGATATTTGTAGATAAAATGGTATTTTGGGCCCCTTCTCCAATCAACTCTTTTTAGATAAAACTGGACCAGATAAGGTTTGAAGGAAGCAGACTTGCTTCCCTGCTTATTCCCAGAACCATGAATTTTTTGATGGATATGCCTAAGCCATTTTTGATACTGTTGATACTTCTCTGTCTTTACGATCTGTTCTAGCAGTAAGCACCAGTCACTGTGCCTGCTACATACTGCATTTTCTGTATTTACTGTTTGAAAACAGTCTCCTGATGGTTTCAGCCAGTGCCACCGAGTTCTTGTACTGCAAGACTGGGTAGTTAATAGTTCTGAATTCACCAGGTCATTGACCATTGACTCCCCCACTAGGCCACTGGTGAATACGTTAAATAAGAGACAGACCAAGCAATAACTCCATTGATTATTAAGTCTGTCTCATTAAGAAAAATGACTATTAAGCCTCACCTTCTGCTTCCTAACTTTTAAACATCTTTCTACATGCAAGGGCCTTTCATCCCATCCCATCCCATGGCAATTTTTTTTTCACTCTGGCAGCCTTTGGTAAAGAGTCTTATGAAAGACTCTTTGAAAACAAACACACTTTGTGCACTGGAAATTTTTTTTCTACAAGCTTATTGACATCTTAGAGCTCCACGAAGACAGGAAACGTCTTTACAAAAGCCATGTTGACTCTCTCCTAACAGACTGTGCCTATTCATGCCCTCAGCAATCTTAACTGCAGACCAGAAAATCCTATCAAGAAACCAAGTTGCAATCATATCATTTGCTGGTAGTTCCCAGCACGAGTTGTAGCCCTCCAGCAGTCCAGTGGGTGCCTGGCACAATGCCGGTTTTGCCAAGGCAGCAGTTCAGCACTTTGGTATTTGAGCTTCTTCTGAAATATTAGGTGAAGGCCGCCTAATTTATAAAATGTGGTCCAATGGCAAGTATATGTCATCTATATTTTCTGTATACATATACACACACATATATACACACATACACACACATATCATACAGGTAGATCTGCATATGTTGTCCTCAAATTAAGCTAATACCTAAGATTCTCCGTGACAAAGAATGTCCCAGGTATGGCAGCCTTCCCAAAATCTTCAGCACCAAAGGCTGACGCAGAGAATTCACTGAGTTGTACTGCCTTGGCTTAATCACCTCCAACTATCTCCTTATAACCTTCTCATCAAGAAAGCTGACTAGTTTCCTTGTTGGCTTTCTACATCTAACATGTTTAAAAAACATCCAAAATTGACTCAATAACTGATCCTTCAAACTCTTTGACCCTCTTCTGCATATCTAATGATTTTTCTCTATTGTTTGCATTTAACCTGAAGAAGATAAGGCTTGGGGGAATATCCTACCTACATTTATCTATCTGAAAGGAGGGTGCAAAGGGGATGGGGCCAAACTCTTCTCAGTGGTGCCCAGTGACAGGACAACAGGCAAAACAGGAAGTTCCTGCAGCACAGGAAGTTCCATCTGAGATGAAGAAAGCATTCTGAGGATGGTCAAACATCCTCACATCCAAACACAGGCTGCTCATAGAGGTTGTGCAATCTCCATCCTTCGAGACACTGAAAATCTAACTGGATATGGTTCTGTGCAACCTGCTCTCAAATGACCCTGACTGAGCAGGAAAGGTTGGATTAGATGAACTCCACAGGTTCTTGCCAACTTCAGCAGCTTGTGACTGTTTATGTGTTTTCCTCTATTTTCTTCTATTTTCCTGTTTGCCAAAATATGCTGCTCTATTCAAGAATCTTTATTTTATCTATTTTATCTATTTTAGCTATAACATGCTCTTTTTAAACACTTTGATTTAGAAGAGGTAGGAGAAAAAAAATGAGGTGATTAAGATGCTCACTAAAAAAAGTGAAAATGAGAGCTAAGTGCAAAAAAAAAAAGGAAAGGGACTATGAAACAGTGATTCTATCACAAAACAGTAAACAAGAGTAAGTATACATATTTGTAAAGAAATGCACATAGGGAAGAACTATCCAAGATGAATAGTCAGTTTTAAGCTTTCTAAATGGTCTCAGAAACAAGACCTTGAGGTTAACATAGATAGCCTGATGGAAATGTTACCTTAGTAGACAGCAGCTATCCAAAAATGTGTTCTTAGGAAAGGGCTAGAGCGCATTATTTTGTCTCTGAGTAAACCTACATAGAGTGTCATGTAATTCTTAATTCTTTCATATCCAAAGGTTCATATTTGAAATAATAAAGCCTTAGAGAAAGAGCATCAAGCATTAGAAAGGCATGAAATGTAATCTGCACAAGAAGCAGCAAGATGATGAATTTCAAGCTGGAAGCTGGAGGAGAGAACACTGAGTAGCAACACATGAGAGAGGACGGCCTGTGCACAGATGTGCCTGACCTCTTTCAATGTAACAGCTGGAAGGCATCATATGAAAATAGTATTTTGTTCAAAAAAAAATAAAGGGACACACTACTTCAACTACTACAGTTATTAAATGTCTTTGTCCAAGGAACTTGAAAACATTCTATAGATTAACAGTGAATGCCCAAATGCACACAAGAAAAATCTCTGAAAGACTAAAAAGTTCAAAGACAGCATTTCTTAATCTGGAATTCCTCACGTAACAAATGTGTATGAAACAGACAAAATACTAACAAATGTGTATGAAACAGACAAAATACTATCTGCTTGTCTGTTCTCATGTGCTTCCTAGACATTTGCTCCTGGCCATTGTCAGTTATGTCCTTAACACATTAAGAAAATTATTTTGAAAGAGTATTTTGTCTTTCATTTAGTTGAAAACATTCTAATTACTAGAATTCCAGTTCCAGTTTTGTGTGTGGAACAGATTTCTTGCATTATAATTATTATATTGCATTATATTATTATATGAAAATATTCTCCTGTACAACACAAACATGTATTTCCAGAACTGTCACTGAAGAAGTATTTTTCATTTAGGTATCTAAGCTCTTGGGGGAAAAAAAAAAAAGTACATCTTTTTGTATCTTTCATGTATTTCTTCACGGTCATGTGTTACATCAATATGCCAAGAAAAATGCAGGGCATTTCATCAGCAAACTAGTACTTGTGCACTATGCAGTCATCTTCAAGAATGGAAGGCAGATGAAGACAGGGAGTCAATGGAAGATGACTGAATGGAGAGCAACAGCCTAGGGAGACATAACAGCATAGGGAGTAGATTAAACAGGAGAGGATGACAAACTGAGCAGAAGACAGGGGAAAAAAAGTGTTTTGCATGGCGTGGCCCCGTCCTTTGGGAGATGCACAGATGCACAGCATTCTTTGAAAACAGATAGAAGAGGACATATGGTAGCAGAGAGAGAAATGTTGCATTGTCCCTTCCTTTACTTTATTAAGTATTTAGCTACCTCTAACAAAGGATTTTGCCAGCATGCAAAAAATTACTACCTAAAACTACTTCTGAACATCACATTCAATTAAAAGGCTTAAAACCTATAATTTGTGTGTGCATCTCCATACTTCTTTACTGCGAGGGTGACGGAGCCCTGGCACAGGCTGCCCAGGGAGGCTGTGGAGTCTCCTTTTCCGGAGATCTTCCAAATCCACCTGGATGCCGCCCTGTGCCCCGTGCTCTGGGTGTCCCTGCTGGAGCAGGGGGTTGGACTAGATGATCTCTGGAGGCCCCTTCCAACCTCAACCAGTCTGTGATTCTGTATTTAAATTACATTTCTTCCCAGTTTACCACAAATCAGCAAACATCCCTAAATTGAACAGTACACCATCAATAGAGGTTTCTGATATGTGAACCGTAACAAATACCTTGAAACAGTTAAGCTAAACTGAACATTTATCCTAAAAATCCAACTATGATACTACAGATTATCAGTATTATATCTCTTTCAGAAATATCAATAATGGCTAAACTATGTCATTTTCTGATCTGCCTTGAAGATTAAATTCCTTTGCCATCCATTACTCCTAAGCAGAACACTTCATTTTGGAATAAATCGAAGTATCATACACACTTAACTTTTAAATACAGCCTCTGGACCTGTAATTAATACAAGAAACACAGCTACTGTACTATTTCCATATTGTAATTTGTTTTTTAAAACAGCAGAATGCAGTGAGGCATCATGCAGAGTTGTTTTACATGTCAATTAACACACAGGAAAACATCCAATTTTCTTTATCTGTATAATGAATTTCATAAATAGATCTAATTATAATTCTACTGCCATCAGTTGTTGACAAATGTGTTTAATGTTTATAGAAACAGACTGTGTATACAATATGTCACGCCATAAATACTATTATGAAGCTTGGAAAATTCAATTATTCAAGTTTGACATTTGGAAAGAAAAAGCTGGCATACTTGTTAAACCATTCTAGGAAATTGTGTATTTCAGTTTTTAATAAAAACTCTCTGAAATTTTTACAGCATACAGTATAGCACAGCCATCCAATAGGTTACTTTAAGGTATTTTCTATTAAAAAGCCAGATGACTATTCTGAAGTTCTATTAGTCTTCTATAGCCTAGTATTTACCTAGAAGCTGGATACTTTGAAACTGACAGCAACTTCAGCTGATAATGTTCTCTTGGGTTTTTTTGTTATTGTTGTTTGTTTAATAAGTATTTAACTACAGTGCAAGCACCTTGAAGAAACCATCTTCTACAAAATAAGTATTGCAAAAACAGATACACATTTCATATTCATTTTGCATAAATAGGAAAGCTATGCTAAGTAGTTTCATGTTTTCCCAACTTCCATGATTTCCATACTCCCTTCCCTTAACTTTTTATGCTTGATCAATAATGTTAATTACCTTTAAATGCCTATCATTAAATCTTTAGCTACTATTGACTACAATAAAATTTAATAATTGTGACCAGTTGAAATTTATATTATAAATTATAACAATGATTTATTCCAATAATAAAATTTTGATACTGTAATTTACTGCAAAGCTCCAGTTAATCTGTGTGGGACAAGGATCACATACTAATAGGGGTGGTTGTAGAAAAAACTTTAAGGCACAAGTTAAGACATGACACAGGGTTAACTGTTTAAATGCCCAATTCAACTTCATTTTAAGGAAGGTTAAAGTAGTGACAGAGGCTTCTATCTCTTGCTGTTTCTGCAACGGGATATTCCAAATAAGATGAATTCATTTATAGGTCTTCAAGTGTAAGTTATCTAATAATATGCAACAGTAGATGGGTGTCAAAAAAAAGTCATTTTACTGAAAAAGGAATCTTTTTAAAGAAAAGGAGCTACAACAAAATTTTATTGTTTTGAGCAACAAGAAATACAAAATATCCCCCTCAAAATCAGAAGCTTGAATAGAAATATTTTACAACATCTATAATTAGACAGAAAAGTCTGTAGTATATTCTCCCACAGTTTTCATAAAACCTGGAGAACGTCTGTCTGGAGTCCAATGGTAAGATATTTTAAGGACCACCCTTTGCCTCGCATCATGGGAGATTTAACACTACTGACAGGTACGACCTTTCACCATTCAAAAGTGAAGATAAGTGTTCAGAGAGGAGGCAGGGGGGAACATGTAAAGGCCAAGCACACAACAGATTAACTCACTTCCAGAATTTATAGCTCCTGGCATTGAGACAGGACCTATTACTTCAACAAGCACAGAAAGTTGTCCCATAAAAAACACTAATAAAGATAACGTCCATCTGACAAAAGAGAAAATCCTTTTATGACACAAGTCCAACTTTTGACAATAACTCTAATATAAGTCCAAGAGAAGGCAGAGACATAGCTAATATGAAAAACACTAGAACATACCAAATGAAAGCCAGGAAGACAATCTTAAGATCTTGAAAGCCTATATGTTCATAAGAGGAGTGGGGAACAATGTCAAACTGTTTCATGGAAACCCAGCAGACATGGACTTATGTTAAAAAAAAAAAAAAAAAAATCTGCTTCCCTGATTCAAGAAATGTCAGAAGTAAGATCATAGAAAAAAATCTGAGTAAATTTAAAAATAGGGACGGCGAAGTAGAGAAGTTAGAATAGCACAAGTTGACCACGCAACAGTTAGCTGTTGTGATGTTTAAGAAAGAAGATAGAATATGACAGGATCAAAAATAGATGTTTTTGGAATACAGAACTTATCTACTAACTAGAAGTTTGTAGATAACTTGTTTTTCAAATAATCAGCAAAGCTTTTAAGGGAACTAGTCACAGCAAAGAACTACCTCTACTGACTTTTCTGTTGGCGTTGCCCTTAGCAAATACACAAATAATCTTGCTAACCTTAGCAAGTTCTTTCAATAGAGAAAGTAACCTAGAAATTAATCATTTTTAAATTTAATTCCAAGTCATATGCTGAAAAGTGGTTACACAAATGAAGGCAATTCTGAACAAATCTGTAAAAAAACAAATAATGAACCACAGTAGCAAATACACAATAAATTTCAAAGAGCTTCAGATGTTTCTTTGTAGAGTCGCCTGCAAAGAGCTCTATTGGCCCTCACTAACATGTGGATATACATACTAACATAATATGAGTGACAAAGCATTCTGGGAATGAGGAACAACAGCGAGAACACAAAAGGAATATTACTACTCCCTGAATTTCTTAATGACTAGAAAAATAACAAAAGATGTCGAATAGAAAGCAGAAACTCAGAGTCATTTCGGGGGGGGGGTATATAAATATATATATATAATATATAAATAAATAAATCACATTTAAGACAGATTAGGGTACTAAAGACCTACAACAACTAAGAGACATGGAGGCAGAAGGGCAGAGCTCTGTAAAGACATTAGAAGTAATATGTGAAGGGCCCAGAGATTCATAATGAATTAAAACAGCTAATGCAGAAGCCTGACCAGACAGGCAGGCAGGCAGACCTTCGCCGCCTGCGCACCGCGCACCGAGGCACACTGAACAAGCGCAGGCCGCACGTGCCCGCGTGAAGGGCAGCTGCGACTGTTCACGCGTGGGTTCGGCAACCCCACGCAACAAGGACCACTGCAGGGCTGCTGCCAGGAGGCTGCGGGCAGCCGCGCTCCCATGGGGACAGGGATGGGCCGAGGCCTAGGCTGGGCCGCGCTCTCCGGCTGGGGTCGGTGCCGGGGGTCCAAGGCCTAGGGCAGCGCTCAGGCCTGCGGGCAGCGACAGGCAGAGCTCCCCATGGCTGGATGCAACCTCTCTACTGTCTCTACATTGTTTATCAATAACAAACCTCCTGTACAGTCATTTCCTTATTTATCTGAATCTGGACACGCACATTTTCTTAGACGATTTCACTGCCTCTGGAAAATAATGCTCTTATATGTAAGATTAAATAATGCTTTTAAGCTATTTGTTTGGATTCTACTGAAAATGTGAATAACACATGTAAGGCCAGAAGAGACTTCATTATTAATATATTTATACCAATCTACAAAGCACTTTTAATGCAAGCTACTTCAGTTATATTAAGATGGTTTTGGTTGTTGGCTCTGTCTTGAGAAGCAAATCTAAAACGTATTGACCAGAATGAATTAGTGAATAAAGATATGCAGTACTCTTAATTAACCTGTGTTTCACAAATCCAAATTCACAAAAATTGAGAAAATAAAAGAATATGTTGGATTTTAATATCCAAGGTCCTTTTTTTCCCTTTATTTCCTGCAAGAGACTAACATGAATGTGCCTCTTCCACAAAAAGAAAGTCTTACATTCACGCTTTCATTCAGTGCATTTCTAAGATGAGGATAAAGTTCTTCCTTGGATTTCATCTAACAGATTCACAATTACAAGCAACAAATAGTTTTCTGATGGGAAAAAAATGTTAGTATATATTTATAGACTTCAAGTTTACAGAAGAGTGAAAACGTAAACTTCTGACTTAACTTTACTGAGCTCTTATCTGATTAACTGGTATCAGCAGTTAAGATAAACAAAATATAAAAGTAACAAGAATAAAAATAGATCTTATTAATGCAAACATATTACAGCAGTAAATAAACATCACTATTAAATCCTCAGTCTGTGAGGATTCAGAGCAAATCTAAGGCTGCAAGTCAGTGTTGAGTGCAAACAATATGCCTAAACCAGTCACAAACTCAATCCACAAAATGTCCAAGTGACGCTTCTTCCCTACAGCAGCAAAAGTCAACATGTCACGTTCTATTTTCCTTGTTAACACCAGAGATGTCAGCACAGCACTCACACACTGTCATTTTGGCAGTAAACTTCTGGAAGAAGTTCACACTTTTTTTCTCCAGTATCACACATCCAAAGGATTTCAAAGGGCCCTCCACTATGCAAAGGCCATCTAATGACAGTATTTCTTTTTTATGTAGCTCCAAATGAATTCAGCATACACTACTGCTCCAGTTCTGCAAAGGAGCATGGCGTGCCATTCCAATATGTACTATTTACACAGCCTTCCAAATCCTATGGTTTGCAAAATGAACAGACTATTAGAATAATATATTCAGATTCCCAGTTGCTGAAGTATGTCTCCTTAGAGAGGTGCTGGAGTAGATCAGCTTGCTTTCTTTAACCACACATAACTTTTTATCCCCAGCTTCCTCTTTAAGACTGAAAAAGGCAAAAAACTAGTCTATCAAGTAGATCACAAGACACTTGGGGGCTCCAAGTTCACAGCACAGTGGGCCAGGCTGCCTCTGTTATTCCACAGTAATCCCTGGCCCAAAGCGGCCTGCAAGGCATAGCTGAAAGGGCTAAGGTCTAGTGCAGCAATGCTGCTCCTTTCCGGTTGAGATGGTACGCACAGAGCCGGGGCCACAACAGTACAGCACAGTCTGGTCTAATAAGCAAATTTCAGTCAAGACTTACTCTACAACTCAGCTGTCTCACTGCTTCCCTGACAATGCCCAAGAAGAAACAAAGCTGGTGAAAGTTTTCCTCTGGCTGCCCCTGAGCCACCACCAGAGTTGCTTTCATGGATAACACAATCACAGAATCCTGAAGGTTGGAAGGGACATTTAGAGATCATCTAATCCAGCCACCGTGCTTACGCAGGGTCACCCAGAGCATGTGGCACAGGACAGTGTCCAAGCGGGTTTTAAAGATCTCCAAAGAAGGAGACTCCACAACCTCTCTGGGCAGCCTGTTCCAGTGCTTTGTCACCCACTATCAGCTACTCCTCCCTCACTGAGCAATTGGTATCATCAGCAAACTTGCTGAGGGGTCACTCCATCCCTTCATCCAGGTCATTGATGAATAAAGTCCCAAAACGTGCAAACCCTCCCACAACGAAGCTTCTGCAGCCTCACTCTGTGAAGACCCCCCACTACTCCCAACAGCAGTTATACCCCAACAGCCACGACAAAGCAGTGGTCCATGCCTCATGGCACAAGCATCACCACATCTCCTTCCAAGTCAACTACCAGCAGCATCTAGGTTTGTGGATGAGGCTCCTTTTTTTTATCATTTTCTACCTACCTAAACATAGCACACAACAGCAACAACAACAACAAAAAAAACCAGTTTCCTACACCTCTGCCCTTCATAAGGCATTTTTTCCTTACTGAAGTGTCTTTCCTGTGCAAAACCTCTTAACAGTCACTCTACATCAAGCACAAACTGTAATCAGACAGTATTATTATTTACTATTTAGTCTTCATATTTTCTTCACAGGCACTTTAAGTGTTTTTGGCAACAGTTTGGTCAGATGCCTCCACACTAAGGCATCAACATGATGATGCTAAGTGACTGTCCTGATGCCTTGTCTGACAACACAGTACAAATGCAAGAAAATATGCAAGAACAACCTACTACCGGGGAGCATTTTCAAATGTTTATAAGTTTGCCAGGTTTCATCCTTTTCAGTCAATATCTTCTAAGGCAGGTGTTTAGCTCAGAATATAATTTTAGTTTTAACAACTGAGAACATTCAGATCTCGTTTGGAAACAGAATAACAGTTATTTTCCCAAACTGAAGAAATGCTTGTACCTCTTTGATGAGCAGCTCTAGTAAATTCATTCTCTCAGCAGAGGATGGCTTTACTGTTACACACACACACACACACACACACACACACACACACACACACACACGTACACACACACGTACACACACACAAAAAAAGCCAAATTTCATAATCATTACAAATCATTACACTTGCAAAATAATCGGAATTGTTCCTTTGTGTCACTTGCACAGCATTTCAGATTGACCAGCTGGTATAGACACAGAACAAATTTACCAGGAAGTAAATGAGCACACTCCATCTAGCCCAAGGGCAGAAAACCAAGTAGAATTTTCTATCCAGTGGTTGTCCCTTTCTGCTCCAAACAGGCGGGGCCAGACACTGTAATATATAATCAGTTTGCTAGGAAAAAAAAAAAGACTCTGTCAACAGCATTATTTTAAAAAGAGTGGAACTGGGCTGGCTGGACAAGAAACTAGACCTACATGGAAAAGTAAATTAAATGAAAACTGGCAGTCTCAAGTTGAACAATGCTTGGGAGAAGTGAATTCTACCCGCAATCTCTATTCAATCTCCATTAATTGCTTTAGAACTAAATAACAAGTCATTTAAACCAAGCTTTTATAAAGCAGTTCTTTCACAAGACGTGCTTCATTTCTGAGAGGTCATTGGGAGTCTGACTTGCAAAAGTGCTAAATGATCGCGCTTAATATAAAGCCAATGCAAGAAAAGATGAAGTTGAAGTTAAGATGACCTTTAAAAGCTTTGGTATCAGCTACTCAAATTCAGGGGTATTACTTGTGCTATAGATTAAAAGTCTAATGATGTGTCACATAAATACAATCTTTATCATCCAAACATGTAAGTGACCAAAAGACACAATTGCTGGTCACACACTATCCAGTACTATAGATAGGAAAAACTACACCAGATCACAAAAAAACTAAAAATCAACCCAATACCATAGAATGATATTTATATATTTATGCTAGCACTGCTCTTCATAGGTACAATTCAGGGAATAAACAGGTGCAGGTAAGATGAAAATTTTACCAAATACAAAACCCCAAAACAATAAAAAAGGTGTTTCAAACTCAGTTTTCTAAGAAATAAACCATTCTGAATACAAAAGCAAGTAATACTAGGCTACTAAAGAGCAACTGACAACACACAGCAAACTGGGCCTTGTAGATGTCCCCAAGTGCTACCCTTTAGACCTGAATGTTAATACTAAAAGCATTACTTCTTTAAGCCTTCAAACACCTCCTTAATTACACACAGTTATCCTGTTTTAAGAATTCTGGTCTGCAGCAAAACGTTTACTCTTAAAAATTGAGTCTTTTTTATGTGTTCTTTTCAAACATTTTCTAAGAAGTAATGTCCAAAAATGCCCATGTCTTTTGCAGGTTCTTTGTTTGTTTAAGAAAATGTTTTTCAGTTCATTTTCAATACTTTGTTAAGTCCTTCTACTGTTCTGACAGACATTGTTCCTTCCGTTTTTCAAGGGTTCTCAAAATCATAAAAACAGTTCTACATATTAATAAAAAGTGTATGTCTTCATAGCACATAATTTTGTTAAGCACTAGTGAGTCAACTAACATCTGGAATAATGAAGCATTAAAATTACAATGCTTCCGACTCATATACCTCACAAACCAGTCTGACAATTTGACCCTGTGCAAATACCATGACCCTGTGCAAATACCATGCAAAATAAAATAAAATTACAGCAGCTCAGCTAACCTGCAGTTGATATACAACTTCAGTGTGTTCACAAATCATGGTAACTACCCTAGAATTTGCGAACAGTAACAGACCTGTTGCGGGTGGTGGTGGTGGAAGCACAGGACTTTGAATTCTGCAGTTCTTTGGAGAAAACATGCAGAGTGACGGAGGTTGTTAATAGAGATTTACATGGGGATGTTAGGGAAAGTAAAACTAAGTATTAACTATAATAACAGAAGACAGATATACATATAAGCAGGGAAAAGAGAAGGTTAAGGAAAACCACAGAAGTATCTTTAAAATAGCTTTTGTTCATTGTCTATCTAAACAAATATCAATATAGTTATCTGAACCACATAAAAACATTATAGTTGCTGAACAGCCAAAATGCTCTTCAATTTCAATGGGAAAGTTTGGTGCATGAGGAATATGGAACAAGCCTCAGAGCTAAAACAGGAAGAAAGATGATAAGAACAGCTGAGATCACAACACGCTGTTATATTAGGTACCATATGTTCCCTTGTTAAGTAGTTAGTTGGGGATTAATTTGGAAATTTAAGTAACACATAAAAAACATAGAGGGGATTACATGAAATTAACAACTGGCATGTCTTTATACTTTTAATTGAACAGATAGCAAGTCAAAATCTAAAGCTAAGCTATGCAAGAGTCTACTTTCCTCACTCCAGACTGTTCTGTTTTTACCTTCACTTGCCAGTTGTCACTTTGAATTTTAGACAAACTTGGAAGGAAAATAACTTTTCTGTCAGCATTGACAGCTACTATACCACACTTGTGGATTATGGTATAACAGAACTGAGGACAATAAGTATAATTTTAGGCAGTCATACAAAAGCAAATCTGGATTTTAGAATTTTATTTACACACTGTCACTAACCTCATTTTTTTAAAAGTTTTAATAAAAGTAACAGGTAACAAATTTTAATACACTATTTCAAGAGTTGAGAGAACAAATGCTCTCATTTACCTAGTATAACTCAATGCGAATCAAAAGCTATGCAACTGGAATACTTCATTCCTTTAAAAACTGACAAATTAGTTCTTTTCCCCTTAGACATTACACACACCAAGTACGAAGAACTCGCGTTGATGCCACTGCAACAGTGGTGCTGGCAGCATAGGAATGGTGCGGTAACAACCACAGAAGACCGAAGGATGCAATCAGGCCGTAGCTGAAACCCTCATCTGTATTCTAACTTGCTTACCATTTTTATAGTTGATTCAAGTAATTTTACATTCCAAACACATCCATGAAAAGAATCACTGAAAGCCTTAAAACAAAAGGGCTCCCATTCATCTCAAAAGAAGGTCTATCATTTGTTTTATGGAATAACACCAGTAAGTATACAATGATGACAACTAGCCCACCTTAAAGTACTTTATTATTTTTCTTTATGTTATCATCAACTGAGTTGATCAAAATGAAAAAATTATCGTATGTCACTGGAAACATTTTAAAGAGGTATTTATAAATAGATAATATTTACACAAGTTAGTCATACCTTTAGCCACAGCTTCTTTATACTTTTCTTTGGCAGAATTTACTTCCTTTATTAGTTGCCTATAGCTAGATTTTAACTTCTCCAGTTCTGTCTTTGTGACCTTTAAGAAGGCAGAAACATGAAGTGTATTAAAAATACTTGTCTTCAACATTTAAAAATATCCCAGCATTAGTGAAAGAGAACTAACAAATTTATTTTCCAGAATAAAGACATTATCTTTTTTCATTGACTTGAAATTATCTTAAGAGGCTGTTACATGCTGTAACAAAAGTAAAATCAATAAATAAATGACATGAAACACAGATCCCCATTTGATTTAGAGGAGTACAGTATAATGACAAATATATTTAGGAAATTCAGCTTATCTTAAGCACCACTGCATTTAAAGACATTAAATCAGCAGAGATAAAACACTAGAAGGAAGTCTTTAAGAGTCTTTAAAAAAGAATTTTTAGATTTAAGACTTCAAACAATCCACAAATACAAACAATCTAAAAAAAAAAGCAACCGTGCATGGGCCAGTCCACCTGTCATAAAACTTAAATTCATTAGAAGGAAGAAGAAAACCAAAAACAGCTGTGGAACACAGCACTGAAGGATCCAATGGAAGAAGCTCCACTAAGCATGTCATTTTTGGTCAAGAAATTACTAGTCTCTCTTCCATCCTCACCACTTGAGAAAACTAGAGCACTGTGCAGAAATAAAGCTGACAGATTATGAAATTTCTAAGAAACTCCCATAGCAATTCCAGCCTCTACAAAGCCTAAGAATTGGAATACATATTAAAAACAAATTTAAAGTCTGAGCAAAAGTATTGCACATTCATAATTGAAAATCATAAAAATAGCAGCTTAAATGGAAGTGCTCAGCTCCCTGAATCTGTAGAAAAGATGGACAATTCTACAGAAAAAGAAGTAAAAAGAAAAGTCTTTGGATATTATAAAGGAAATCCAGCTTTGCATGCATGACTGTTTTTCACAGTTCACCCCTTTTTAATGAGATAAGGCCCAGATTCACAGAGAAAAAACTTCTAAAATCTGAATGGGAACTAGAATAAACCTGAGGATACGGGTTTTACAATATATTTGTGTCAAAGGCATGGTATCTTATTGTCCTAAAGAGTTTTATCGGATGATTCACCAGCCAAGAGTGCTCTAGATTAAAAAAAAGGATCATATACATGCATTTTGCTGAAAGAAAAATACAGGTTTTGCCAGAGAATCCTAACAATTATGAATCATACAGATCTTTTCGAGTTTTAAGTAATGCTCTGGAAAGTAGTGCTTGATACTGCATCTAATAAAAGCAGAAATAATATGACATAATATGAAAAGAATTGTGTATTTCTGTAATCATTCTGTGGTATAGTGATACAAAGCCTATGAACAGAGGCAGCTAACAATGAGGGAATACAACAAAACTGATCAGAATGCTATTCAAGAGCTTCTTAGAAAAAACAGGAAAGGGGAAAAAATTACACTGATTTATTAGGGAGGAACAAAATATTTGCATGGCCATACGGCCATGATTAATTAAAACCAATATGGCACGTAATGAGACATTTGGAGAGTGTTTAATGTGCATTATGTTTTATTGGAATGGTCATGTAAAAAATAATATTTAACCAGAATTAACTGATTAACAGAGAAAACATGTTTCATACAGTTTCTTTCAAAAACATGACTCAATTCCCACCAGTCCTGTTTCTGCTACTTTCTTGCTTGTTTCTTTTTCCATTAATTTCTCTTGCTCTCTGTAGATTTAGTCTTTGTTATTTCTAACTTATGCCACCACTTTCTCCCCACCTCTTGTCCTGAATGCATCCAGATGCACCAATGTTTGAGCAGCAGTAGATGATTATTTGGAGTGGACATTTTATCAGATAAGGCAGCCTATTGACCATGCACCAGAAACAATGTACTGTCCAGTTAAAACCTGGGGAAGAGGCCAAGATCTCAACAGATTATTTTAGCAGCTCTACTACATATGATATTTAGTACATTTAGTACTAGTCTAATGTTTTAGTCTAAAACATTTAGACTAGTCTAAAACATTGGTGACTATTAGTCACCAATATCTGTATTATAGTTTTGAGCCATCACATTTGAATTAAACTACATTTTCCCCCTCAACACCACCTACGTTGCTGAAACAAAGATGAAACACTGCTTTCCTTCTCTCAGCAAAGCTTTCAGATTAACAACCTGATTTTTGACAGTTGCAACCAACTTACTTCCAGAGCACCTAAATGAAACTGATTCCTGTCAGTTTCATTGTCCAGACACAGCACTCAGTGTCAGCAGGACAACTCACATCATTTTCAATTCCACCCCTAGCTCGGGAAGTAACAGCAAAGGCCCTGAAGACCTCCATCTGCAGACTTAATATTGAGTTTTCACTTGATTTGTATTTTAGGATAGAGACCAGAATCCTAAACCCACCCAACACAGTTTGGACTGTCAAGAGCACTCATTAAGAAAACTCTTCAAAGCCATCGCCACAAGCATGCCTAGAGGGGGTTGAGAAAAAGGGGAGGCACAGAATACAAAAGTGTCACATGGAATCATCCTCTACCAGAATAAGAGCATTTCCAACGTTATCTGTCTAAACAAATTCACAGAGAGAAAATTTTTGCCTCTCCACCTTGTCAGGCAGCAGGGAAGGAAAGGTGAGGAAAATAACTAAAATTAAAACTAGACAAAATCGACATGCCACAAAATCACGACCTGGTCATAGCACAAACACAAGCAAAATGAAAAACACCAGCCTAAATATATTATTTTATAAAAATGCAAAACTGTAATAAATGTATAAAGCACAGCTGAGTAAATACCTTGTACATCTCTGCTTCAATCTGTTGATGAACACCTACATAACTCTTCTTCACTTGTTGCTTATCTTTGATCATCATTGTAAGCCTATGCAAAGGACCAGAATTAAGATCCTCTGCATGCGTCTTCATTATTTTGCTCAATTGTTCTGTTTGCTGTACCATGAGCAACCAAGACTGGAAAACAAACAAACAAACAAAAAGAAACAAAAACAACAACAAAAGAGAGGGTACAGAAAAACAGTTACTTATTCTGGCTTACAAATAATCAAATGATGAACAGGAACTGTGAGGAAAATGCATCACTGTTTAAAACAATACAATATTTTTACCTGAATTCACTTGAGATCATCTAAGATAAAGTTTTACTTGTTACATAGCAAAACCATCCCTCAAACTTATTCACAAAAAATATATCAGAAACAAAAATAAAATACAGTATGATATTTCAGCACTGAACACCCTTAGAATCTGTACAGATTACATCTGTGTAGACTACATTCTCATCTGTGTAGATTACATTCTCAATAATACCCCTGTGTTCTTTGTTCCTTTTCCCAATCATATCTTATTGAAACTTCTCATAACAGTACTCAAGTTTTATTGTTTAAAGGGATAACATTTGCCAGCTACTCTGACACCCTAAGTCTCCAAGTCACCCCTGGCAAAGCACAAGGTACCAAGAGGATAAAAGACAAAAGCAGTAACTCAGCTGTCGCAGTAACTGCACTTTCTACACCTGATTTTATTAACATGCCTCGCCATTCTGTCAGTCAGTTTCCAGGACAGCAAAATATATTCTGGCTTTGAATCTTGCCTGAGGAATGAACTGCAGTGTGAACAGAGATTTCCAATGTACAACAGGTATGGACCTGAAATTAAAGTTCACATCAAATAAAAGTATCTGATACCCTGCAGAACCCCGTCACACTTGGCTGACAGGAAAATTATTGGATTCCTTAGAGATCTATCAGACTATCAGACTGACATGCTACATTTGAAAATTCAGAATGACTATTTGCAATACAATTTATCACTTAGGGAAGGTAGCTAGTCCAGGGATTTTCATAATTTTGTTCTTACTCAAGATAGAAATTAACCTTAATACATCAAACCGGAGAAATTTCATTTGTTTCGTAGGTTTGGGGTCTTTTTATATCTCATTTTAAACTTAGAAGTTTAATATTTCCATCACTATGTGACTACGATAAAAGTCAGTTTGGATTTTACAGAATGAAGCAAAAGACAGATAATCCTTGTATACATATGCAACCATCATTAATACTTCTTTTATTTCATAAATGCTCCATGGACTGGCACAGGGCTATCTTAGACTCCTTAAAAAGTGGCCTTCTGAAAGGTCATGCCCTGAAGCTTCCTGGCTACTTCTGAAAAACATTTAATCTCTCCATTACAGAACACTTTCCAGACCACAGCAGACCACATACGGCGAAGTCATACATGAGAAAAACAATGTCAAACACCTCTATTACAGAAGCTGGTCTTGCGGTTGCAGATGAGTAAGAAAGCTCAGAGAAGTGAAACTGTGAGAGTTCTGCATTTCACTTTAGACTCACTTATTGTTGACAAGGTAAATATTGATTAAATCATCCCTGAAAAAGCACAACAAAGGCATTCTTTGACAAAACAGATATGCTAATGAAATACTTCGTTTACAATTTACCAAGCGAACCAAATAATTCTTTATACTGCAGGAAATTGCCTTTCCATTAAAAAAAAAAAAAAAAACACATGATTTCAGTGTTTGGTATGTATATGTTCTTTCATTTTAAAATATCAAAAGTTAAAATGAAAAGCTATAATCAGGGGAAAGTGTTCAAAAATTGAGATTTACACAGAGTACAGAAAAGAGCTGGGTGGTGACAGACTAAAGAAAAGGCAAACAATTTCCTTTCACAGAAAAAAAAAACAACACGATATATCAAAAGCAATGAAATAAAATATTGTTTGTTTTCACAATGTTCTTTTAGACATACAAGTACAAAATAATGCTTATGGGAAGCACTTAAAATTCTGTTTTTTCTGACATTACTGATCACTGCCCTATGCCTCCCAGCAAATTTACTGCCTATTCATTAAATAAATAGGACACATTCCCCGAACACCATATCTCTCTATTCACTCTTGCAGTATCCTTAAGAAAAGAAAAACATAAAAGATTCAGGATACTCTCATATTTATTTTCATGTCACATAATACACACAAATACATTTCTATATATATATTTATATACACATGCACAGTGTTTTAAATAAAATATGTAAGATATATCTCCAAAATATCTGGTCATATCTTGGTTCTGTAAAATACTGTGCCAGAATAAGGAAAAAGGTATCTTGAAAGAGCAAAGTAAATTAGAATGACACAAGCAAAGTAATCAAACAGTTAGTCAGATATGCCTGTGCCCTGTGCCACATGCTCTAGGTGTGCCTGCTTGAGCAGGAAGGTTGGACTAGATGACCTGTAGAGGTCCCTTCCAACCTTAAATATTCTGTAAATATTCTGTAATAAAATAATTTAACTGCCAAAAACAGTAAAATAACAATATATAGCTACACATCCTTAACGATAAAGTTCAGAGCAAGCTCATAAAAAAGACTTTCCAGTTGCACATGAATACTTTTGCTGTTATGTAAAGATGTACATAACTCAGGGGTGGGGGTTGAGACAAAAATGGCACCTCCTTAAAATCAAATAAGCAAAGGAGCAAAACAGCTTCTGAAAGAGAGCTTTGCCCAAACATAAACCATGTCCAAAGCGAGATTTTAAGATGTGACATAGATACCCCTCTATAGCCTGAGAAGAAAAAGGCTGAAGACAAATCCTGCGGTTTCTTTATTTGCTCTCACAGAACAGATGACCACAACACCAATGTGTGTACTCACTGTGCTAGAACAGGTTGGCTGCTTAAAAGGTGAAGGCTGCAATGCTGGATAATATCAGGCCTATTTTCCTTAATTGTCCTAGCCCTTAAACATATTCAGTTACACTGCCTAGAAGAATTGCAGAACACCTAATATAAAAGAATTATTAACCATATGATCAATAAATCTATTATACTCTTAGATACCAAAGTTTAGAATAGCTACACTGCAGAAAGCTTCAAAATTGACTTTTGCCACTCCTACACTAACAAAAATGTTTGCATCTCAGTTTACCAAAGCTGTAATAACTTAGCAAACAAGACCTATAGCAACCTCTGTAAGAGAAACATTACTAAGAGAGATTCCAAATACACCTTCAAAGCACAGAGGTGAGGGAGGAAAAGCAGTGTGTCAGGTCAGAAGGCTGGAGTTGCTGGTGTCAGGGCTAGACGCTGCGTGGTGCTCTGTCTGCGGCGTGGGAAACGGCTTGGCTGCCAGAGCTGGGCAGCTGCTGAGGGCCCAGTTACCTTCCTACAGCTAAGCCATGGCCAGCACTTGAGCAACTCCGCAAGGCCAACATGTGAAACATAAAAATGCCCTGTCTAAAAATCAACTTTATCAAAAAAGCGTGTTGTCCTGCAAAGTAGGAGGTTGGGAATAATGTCAGATTGAAGTGGTTTATAACCACTGCTACAGCAAGCGCAAAAAGAATGGAGTGATACATTTAAATTGAACCCTCTTCTTTAGTCAGGAGCAAACCTGCAGCTGGAGTGAAACTAACCAACCAGTCAAATGGGGAAGCTTTCTTCAGCTTCACCTTTGCTGCACTTTGCTTGTAATAATTTAGCACAAGGACAGCCTTACCTTCTTAAAAAGTCAAAATAGTTATTTTACAATGGATATAAAACTATGCTTAAACAATTTACGAGAAACATCCTGAATTAATATTTTGTTTTTACAACACAGACTATAGTGTGAATACAGTCAGAATGCTAAGCTCTGTCTTGGTTTCCTGGCAACTTTCTATTTCTGTTACAAATTGTACATAACATAAACAACAGTTCTTATTTAACTGTTTTAAAAAAAACCTTACTATAATCTTCTCCATTTAAAACAAACAAACAAACAACAACAACAAAGACACAGCTAGCCCAACCAAGAAGCGTAAAATGAACTAAAGTTCAGAATTTTTGGTATTTTATTACTCTTAAAGCAAGAATGGAGCTTAGCTGCTGTCTATTTCCCTGAGGGTATAAAAGCAGCTTATCTTAACATGGTCAACAGTAAATCTCAAGAAGCTGAATTAACAAGAATACAACACACAGACTATTTCAAAATGGACCATTTGCCATTTTCTTTTAAATAAAATAGAGAAGAAATATTTCTCTCCTGGATGCTTTGCCAAGTGATTATGTGTTGTATTTTATGGCACCTTCCAGTAGCTCATTTTAAACTAAAACAAAGAAAAGCATAATTTGCTATTTACTAAAAAAGAACACAAAACCCAAACAAACAAAAACAACGAAAACAAATACTATTGATTTCTAACGATATTCCAAATTGAAATATTTTCTTCTTACCTTGGACACATTGCTGATATAATCCAGTTGACAAGTACTCTCTTTATCTACTTGATTACAAAGATTCTGTAAAGTAGAGGCATACTCTTTATCACTTTTTACTCGCATGGCCATAAATTTCTTCACTGTTTCAAGCAGGCGTAGTTCCCAATCTTGCAGTTTTAATAAAGCATCATGAGAATACTTCAAGTCACTTCCAAACCCCATTTTTAAGGCACTATATTCCGTGCAGGTGACAAGATGGCCTCTTTACCACATCTGAAAGGAGAACAAGATTCTTGAGAAACATTTAGAAAGAAAAATCTGGTGAGTTACAAACAGCACCTATTAATGTCTAAGTTCTGAGAGCAACATAACCATCAGACTGAGCACACCTGCATGCATGCCATCTCTGCACAAAGTGAAAGGAAGGTCAGCACACTGGCTAGAACAGCAGTGTAGGATTTAGCAAGGTATCAGGTCCTACATGTTGCTTGGATTGACAGCTTAATCTCAGTTTATGTCCTTAGCTGCCTATCAGTACCAGAGCATTATAACAGTGTCTTCCCAACTCAAAATAGTTATGAGGGAAGACACAGAGGCCTTTAAAACAAATGAGACCAAACTCTGTATTTAATCAAATCAATAAATTCAGATAACAGCATCTACAGACAAGAACCCCAACTGCTTTTCTTCACTACAGTGACCTCAAATATTAGACTCCTGTGTGTATTGCTCTAGTAAGCCATCAGCTATTAGACACTGAAGGCCTTTCTGGGAAATCAATAACTGCAATAAGACTAGGTAGTTTATTCCTAAGTACTAAAATTATACTGAATGAGAGAAACAGATTCCCCAATCAACCTTATGTTATTGCCCCCTCAGATCATGACTCAGTTCTTAATTTCATACTATTTTCCCTCAAAGTAGTCCAGTGTCATTGCACAAAATGGATGTTTGATGACCAGATAAATATCAAATAAATATTGAACCTTATTCTTACGAAATACTGTAGCACAACCTCAGGTCAAAGACACATGGCTGAGCTTGCTTTAGAACACCTGCCTCATACCAATAAATCTGTAACCACATCACAGAACAGGTGAGCCCACACACACGAGTAATTTCTACAGACTTGCATGCGTGTTGTACTGTGGCCTGAATACCCATTTTCAATGTATTCATCAAAAACCTGTTCCTATACTAATTAGCTTCAAATTACATGAAGTAAACTTCTAAGAGCTACAGTTACACTACTAGACCACAGCACAGGCATGCCCTGTGTTGTTCACCACACACATCCTCTCCAGCCAAGTCTTAGTTGTCTTGAACACATAAGGACCAATTTCCTCATAGGCATTTAGCTGCTACTTCAGGTAGCTGAGTGCCTTACAAACACTAATAGATTTATCTTCTTAACAGCTCATCAGGTGAAGCAAGACTAATACTAATACTTCACAGAGAACTAAGAGGCAGAAATTAATGTAGCAGCTAATACTGGATGCCTAACTTGCAAGGCTTAAAGACTGACTTTTCAGAGTGTCTGGCACTTGTAGCATGTTAAACATTCAGACCAAAGGCTTCAGTTACCACCAAAACTTCTGCAAATCAGAACCTACAATTGGATTATGAAAAACAAAATTGATTTTCAGAAAACAAAATGAACCTATGAGCTAGAACCAAGTACTTTTTATTAGACATAAAAACCAACTGAAACCTGTACAGATCACACCATTACTTCAAGTTAAAACTGTAAAAAGAACTAACAATTAGAGTAATAGACACGTTTAATACAGGCCGTACTTAAAATACTCTTCAAACACACAACAGCATTTCAAAAGGCCATTGTCCAAAGAGACAGTAACTGGCATCAATACATCCAGGTTTGATATTAACCCATGTACAGATAACTCATAGATGCCTCTGGGGTCAAACCATTGATCAATTTATACCAGTGCTCTGTCTCCAACCACAGCAACAGGAGATGCTCTTGAGCACCAGGAACAGTGCACAAGCCTGTCAGCTATTTGTGGACTCTTCCTCTTGTGCTCTACCACATCCACATTTACTGGATTAGGGAACAAATAGTGGTAGTCACATGTTTTTGCTTCAGAGCACAGTATTATAGTGCTAGTGCCAAACACTACCACAAAGATTCTCACCTAGACTTCAGTTTGCAACTACAAACCAGTGGCAAAAGTGAGAAGCACAATGCAAAATCTTAATCCAGGAAAAAAAAAAATAAAAGCACAGGACCACCATAGATAAGGGAAGTTTGAGACACAAAGGTATTTCCTACTCCAATGTGGAAAATATTGGAGGAAGGGAAAGCAGAGGGGATTAGGCATGAAAATATGAAAAAGCTGTTTCTCAAAAAGACAGGAGAATATTTCCTCTTAGAGGATAAGGGGGAAAAAATAAAGGAGAAAGTGGCATCATGCTTTAAATTGGCCAGATGAAAAAGTGAAGACTATGAACGCGAAAAGTAAGAAATCAATACAGAAGGGCATCTTCAAGAATTGTTCACTCGTACTGTGGAGAAGTCCTTCCTACTTGCAGGGTATATTCATGATGTTCATCTCTTTTATTCATATATGAACAATACCTTGCATAATGTGACATGTTAGTTAAGTCTCAGAGCTCTGGCATGTTTTGTAGAGGTAGCAAAACCCCAGTGGCACAGGACAGGGCAAATCAGTTTTAGCTAGTTTAATCTTTATTTTAAAACAGGAAATAATAAAAATATAAATGTACTCTATACATAAATCATTCATCCATATTGGGTTAGCAGTTAAAATACATCCAGAGCCAATTATAAGAAAGTAGGACACTTTTTTTTTTCCACAATCACTTCCAAAATAGCAACCTAATTATAGGAAAAGTACATTACCAATATTCATTTAATAATATATTGTGTACTGTGAAAGAGGAACTATTCCATGAATAGTTCAGAATTTAAGTTACCAAATGCTGTCTTTGAGTGATCTCAATCATTACCACCAGAAATAAGACTCAAAACTAAGCAGCATTCAGTTTTGCCAACATGGCATATGTGGCTTCTGTGACAGTCACATAATTCTTCAGCAATGAAAGAAACCGAGCCAGCGTTATAGTAATGGCCATCTTCCTGGCGCCCAGCAACAACTCTGCAGAAAGCACTTTTCACATCTACACCCAGTTTAAAGACTGTAATCCATCTCCAACACATTAGAATAACCCATACTGGGCGAGATTACTGGTCCTTCTAGCCTTATGTCCTGTGTCTCTACCAACAACCAAAAACAAGAGCGGAGAAAAACAGAGCACAATACAACAATACTTACTCAGAATATTCTCTTACCCTTTCAACATCTTTCAGCTTGTGGATTGCATTATATATTGCCATGAAACATGTTCAGGAATGTAATTGTTAATACAATGATGAATCCATGTACACCATCAGAACTCATGATAAATAATGTAAAGGACAGCCCACTTATTTAGAGCTTTCCCAGCCAAAGGAAAGGCAGCTGATAAACCACAAGCCAGAAGTAAGTCTGGCCTCCAGTTAAATTCAGAACAGGGCAACAGAGCATATCTGGACCCTCAAGAAGAAAGGATACAGAACAGGAATGGTAAGCTGAGAGGATCACACTTGCTTTTTATCTGCTCCTGCACTCCTAAGTCAAAATGGGCTCCAAATCACTCAGCGTGGTACATATTTTGCAGCCCTATTTAAAAAATCACAGAATCACAGAATCCCAGAATATTCAAGGTTGGAAGGGACCTCTAGAGATCATCTAGTCCAACCTTCCTGCTCAAGCAGGCACACCTACAGCATGTGGCACAGGGTGGCATCCAGGTGGGTTTGGAAGACCTCCAGAGAAGGAGACTCCACAACCCCCCCTGATCTTTCAGTGGAACATTGAGGGGAAAAAAGAGAAAAAAAAAAAAGGAGAAGGAAGGAAGAGGGCTTGGATCCAGGAGAAATATATACTGAAATCAAGGCTTTGGTTCCAAATTAAAAACATCTAAAACAGGTGATCAACTTACTAAGTCCATCTCTGTTTTTGAGTATGAGGTTTACAGTAGTTCTATTTCATTAAAACAAGAAATTATTCTTAGCCTTCCTCTGATAGCCCAATTAAAAATTAGAACATTAAATGATTGAAATAAGAATGATTGAAAGGATGAAATATAAATGATCCACTCCTGGGACATACAAGAAAGGCCACAAAACATATCATACACATTTCTTAACATGTTTCAACTAATCACTTATTCCAACTAATATCTATATATGTATTTGACGCTAATCGTAAGAAAAAACAGCCTTCACTGACTTAGTACTTCCATAATGCTACTGCTACCAGTAAACATGTAAAGTGAAAATCTAAAGATGTTCTGATCACCTCAAAATGGGTTTGAAATATTAGTTTACCTAAGGGAAAATAAGCAGCTTATTTTCAGGAAAGCTTTCCTGCAAAACACAGCTCACATACCTTAAAAGCTTTTCTCTGAAAAATGATCCTTCATATACTTTTCTTTACAGCAGCAGGTGCTTCTTTTGACTTTCACTTTCCAAAATATACTTTTATTTTTGAGGAAATCTATGAGAGAAAAACAGATGAAATATGATTTTTACTTGTATAAGTAGAAGTTGTACAGTGAAAGTATCATATTTTGAATCACACTGTGAAGTCACATTGATGCAAGAAATACGTTTTGGTATGTTGCTCTGCATTTTCAGATTACCAGAAGATAAAACAAATAATTATAAATAAATAGGAAGCATACAGACTTGTCAAATGACTACGAACAATATTATGTTATCATTTCATACACACACAATTTAGAGGCAAGAAATAATTTTGTCTATCCAAAATCTCTACATGGAGCTCAAGATAATTATTTCTTAAAATTCTTTCTTTCTTCAGGTGGATTAAATCTGCAAAAAGTGCATTAAATCTGGAAAATTAGACAATTTATTCATGAAGGTAGAAACTTCGCCCTTGATAAAAATGAAAAAGAAGTCAGTTAATGAAAGGAGAAGTAGGGGAGACCGAAAGATATTATAAGGCAAGGACAAACTTGATAGCAGTATTTTCAAAAGACAGTAAGGAAACAAGTGGCAAGTTGTGAAAGTGACCAAGACATTGAAACTTCTTCACAAATTCTCTGCTTTCCACAATACCTTGTATAGTAAGAGGTCAGACAGTTAAAAACACTGAGGAACTTGGAACTCAAACTGCAACTCTGGAATACAAATTTTGTGAATCATAGAATGCCGAAGGTTGGAAGGGACCTCAGAGGTCATCTAGTCCAACCCCCCTGCTCACACAGGGTCACCCAGAGCACGTGGCACAGGGCTGCATCCAAGGGGGTTTTAAAAATCTCCAAAGAAGGAGACTCCATAACCTCTCTGGGCAGCCTGTTCCAGTGCTTTGTCACCCTCACTGTCAAAAAGTGTTTCCTTAAGTTCCTGTGGAACTTTTGGTGCCTCAGCTTGTGGCCGTTTCCTCTAGTCCTGTCACTGGCCACCACCGAAAAGAGGCCGCCCCCTCCTCCTCACTGCCTCCCTTGAGGTATTTATAGACACTGATCAGGTCCCCCCTCAGCCTCCTCTTCTCCAGGCTCAACAGACTGAAGCAAACTATGAAATCAGTCTGAAACTCTGAGGGTTTTTTTTGTATATATGTTTTTATAGAAGTTTTGCATACTGCTTGTAGCAGCTAATCTGCATAAACTACAGCTAATCTGCATAAACTACACCTAGACCAATTAAGTATTCACATACAATCTTGTTCCAGTTTAAATCTCTGGATGAAGCATTTGATATTCGTTTGGTCATACCTTTTAAGCAGTTAAGCACCTTAAACTAAGGAGAGGCAGACCTAGTACAGGTAAAGAAAACAACTATTTTGCAGATTTCCATTATTTAAAACAAAGTATTAAGGGTTAGTTTTAGCTAACATTCAAAAGATTATTTACTATTCCTTTCTGGCTACTTAGTAACATGCTAGAAACTAAGTACTGCCTCATAAAAATACAAATCTTCTACTTCTCCATTACCAAAAACAGAAAAGACAAAGTAATGATTACATTCAGTTATTGCAAGAAAACAGCAGCTACACAAGCAGACAAAAAGATAAGAACGCATCAGATCAGAAGGATTACAAAACTCCACATTTTTAACAGCAGCTACACTAATTTTTATGTTAAGTTCTAGCCGCACTCCCACCTCCTGCCCTCCCTTCCCCCCCCCGGCAAAAAAAACACCAAAACACAAGTTTAAATCATGTAACACCATCACAAAATTATAGACAACAACAAAATATTATGGCAAATTTGGTTCTAGTCCTCCCACCACAAATACAAATCATGTAGAAACAACAGCCCTAAATCAGAATCCTTGACCCTGTCAGAATCCTTTCCTGGTTCGAGCGGGAATCATTGAAGTGAAAGGCATATCACCAACAGACCTGAAGACTTTACGCAGATGTCAAAGCACTGCATGTAGTTAAATGTCTCTTTCTGAAAACTCCATTTATTAAGACTAATTACTGATTGGAGCCACTTAAAAAAGCTCAGGCATTTTCTGCTGCCTGGATGTAGAAGGAAATCACAACATTCTCCGCTATCTATCCTATCACAAGAAAAAGCAGTTTCTGCCTGCCAATTTAAAAATAAAATACAAAGCCAACTTCCATTTAGAATCACTCCAACTACAGCCAGCTTTTGAGGTACATGTGCATATTCTCATCTGCATACAAGTCATCAAATTAAAAGACCAAACTTTTTGGTAATACAAACTCTTTCTCAAACTAGAGCAACTAATAGGGTATACTAGCTAAAAGAAGCAATGTATAAAGAACTTCTGCTGGCAATCTATATAGCTACCTATAAGAAAGCAATAAAATATTCGAAACAAAATTCCTAAGGTTGACTTCTGGGCTGGTGTTAGATGGTGCTAGATGGCGTAACATCTAACACTTACAGATAGCTTGTTACCTCAATGTAAGCATGCTCAAATGAACAAGCTCGTAGATAATGAAGATTAAAAAAAAAAAGGAACTTAATACAACCTGATTCTGTTTACACAGGGGACACGTATAGCTCAAGCTGAAGTATCAGAAGCGCATACAGAAGTATCAGTTGAATAATGAGGATTCACCAGAAGCAGATACCATTCAGAAGGAGTGTTAAAGGACTGGGCTGAAATTGCCTATCTATTAATTCTGTACAAACTTACAGTTATGGTAACCTAAGAAAAGATAAATGGAGAGTGGTAAATACATTTTTTTTTCAAAGCTCAACAACGCAATCAGGAAAAAGTACAATACAGAGTCCAACTTTACCAAGTCATTAAAATATAATAATTTTTAGACCAGAATAATAATGTTGCGGGTGAGGGGAACAGCTTAAGCTCATTTTAAAATGTACCATATATATATATATATATATAAATATATATAATACAATAATATATTTTATATATATATAATATATATAAATATATATATATTTTAAAAACCTAAGAACAACAACAAAAAACAGCTAAAGGTTCATGCTTTCATAAACTTGTTGCCTTGGATACTTGGGGACATATACAAAACATGCATTTCTAGAAAAAGTGGAGGCAAGAATAAGCACTGAAATTAAAAACTGAACACTGGAGATTCAGCTCAAATGTAGTTAACATTCCTTTGCTTATTTCTCTCATTCAAATAGATGATGACTTCTTTAGCTCTGTAAAGGCATTCTTCCTTATCCAAAAAGTGAAATCTGAAAGCAATATTTAATGTCTCGATTTCCATTTGAGTAAAAAATCATTGCAAAAGAGAACAAACACAGTACAAGCCTACAACCATTGCGCGCGCGCGTACACGCACACACACACAACAAAAGAAAAACAAAAAAGCAACAATAGCAACAACAACAAAAAAAAAAGTCCTGAACCAAAACTCTCAGTCCAGAGGCCTGTTCAGGGAAGAATCTCTTTTGGGGAAGATGGAATAGGTAACAATACTGAGGATTTTAAGGGTTTATTATGACACAACACAACAGAAAACTCCTCCTTAGAGTTCAAATTCATAATGTTTCAACTTGGAAAAATCACAGTAGTACAAGAAGCTTCTTCCAGACTCTCTGTACTAATTCTGAGGTTTAAGAACAGTTATTGAGTACCAGAAATCCACAGGATGTGTGAAATACTTCGAAAGGGCTAGAAGCATTTTCAATTTTCTAATGATCCAACATCTGCCAAAATTTACTCCTAATTAGATTTATAAACAACCATTACTGTATAACATGAGATCATACTGGTCTCTTCAAGAGCAAAAAGAATAAAGTGTAGACCCAACTATTTGACACTCTAAAGAAACTCGGAGAACAATCAGATTGCTGCTTTTTCTTTCCTCCTTCATTAAACTAATTACATCCTTCTGGTTCATTAAACTCTCTGCTCAATTAACTCATTGTTCACTCAGCCTTCCTGAGGTCACTTGCTTTCTTGACATCACTATGTCATATTTAATGTAATTCTATCACATTGTAGGTCTGTGTAGAAAATTAGTGACTGTTTCCCCATAAGGAAGAGTCATGATCCCTCCCTATTAGCTGATGTTCCAAACTATTACATTGCAGGAAATATAAAATTTAATGTGATTTTGGTTTGACTTTGTCTGAAGTTCACATTTGTCCTTCCTGACCTGAAGACTTATCCTCAGCATGTTCCTCAACCTCAGAGATATGGAGGTCTTCAAAATCTGCCTGTGCCCCGTGCTCTAGGTGTCCCTGCTAGGGTAAGGAGGTTGGACTAGATCATCTCTAGAGGTCCATTCCAACCTCAACCAGTCTGTGATTCTGTGAGATACATTAATTGTGATTATTTTCTTTTAAATAGGATATAGTTATTTCCACTCTAAAGCCAGAAGTGACAGCAAAAGAGAAATAGGATCTGCATCATCTTTGGGGGGGAGGGGCAGGGGGGGTGTCAAAATCAGATGCACAACAGATTTTAATATGCTAGTGTTATGAGATGACTTTTCAAGATACTTGAGAAAACCTACCTCTCTTTTTAGATCCAATTAGTTCTTTTAAAGTGGCGTTCAAGTGCAAATGAGAGAATGAATTCTTCATATGGAAGTTTATTTACATACATAAGATTGAACTCAATTTAGCTGGATCACAATAGGCAATACTTTTTTTTAATACTATTATTAAAGTGTTTCTTTCAGCATGATATCAAAGGTATTCTTCCCAGAATGATGCAAAGAACTAACTTTTTATTTATGAGACCAACGTTCTTTAAGACATAACACTATTCATAGATACCCTTGGGAAAAAAAAAGTTTTTGAATGGTAAGAATGTTGTATTGTAGGCAAAAGTTATTTAAATTCCTCTGGGAATTCTTGCTTTACTGTACCCTGAGACATTTGAAGAGAATATGAGTAACTGCATCTTTAACTCTGAAATCACCACTTAATTTGGGAAAAATAATGCAGGGATAAAAAAGCCTTTTGGTTTTAAAAATCAGGTATGAACAGTCATCTACTAAGCAGTCATTTCTGCTTTGTAAATAGCTAAGCTAAATCAATATTGTGTTTGAGGACCACACTACAAACATAATCCAGATCAAATGATGAAGATGCTCTTACTTTTAGACCAGTCCCAGCTCACACCCTCTGAAAGAAACTGATCACATCCACACACAGACCACCTCCAGGTTCTCCAAATGTGACTGGGAGGATTTTGGTGGTGTTTTAAGCTTAAATTATTAAAGCACAAGAGATCATTGAATTGTGGCCTATCAGATTAATGTCTTATCAACATGATATACACAGTATGCCGCGTGGAAACATGAAACCCTGTGCTCCACGAGGATTGTCCTACAGAGGATTCGGAGCTGTGGCAGTATGCCTCCACACAGCAGCTGGGACACAGCCTGGAGCCAACAATTCCGTCAGCTTTAAGCAGGTTTCCTTTAGGAGGGTATGAGCTGGTTCCAGAAAGCCACCTAGCAGGCAGCATGGACAACTATGAAGTCAACCCTTGAAAGAAGACTGCAAGTCTTCTTGGACAAGACTGCATCCAGCTGAGTTCTTAAACATAATAAAGATGTGCATAATTATCTCCCCAGATTTACTGATCATATCCACAGGTTCAAGATTTCCTACAAACATTTCAACATTTACTTATTTCAAAAAGGCAGAATAGGATGTAAAAAGTTATTCCTTGTGTCTTTTTTTGTTTATTTTCAATTCTTCAGAATTTTTTGCTTTTTCAATTGTGCACTTTGCAAGTAGCTTTTTATTTTTATTTGGTTCATTATAGCCTGTACAGGTAAGGAAAGGAGGAAATATATTACAGAAATGAAGGCGGGGGGGGGGGGAACTTTGACAAGACATGCCATTCAGTGTAAAAACAACACACACTAACAACAAACGAGTTTATGTATCTCTGCTTTCATGCTTTATTATCTTTTAATCAGTAAAATTTCAAAACAATGCTCAAAGGGTGATACAAAGTTGTATGGTTTTCCTTAAAATTGTCTACTGTAAGAAACTATTTCTCACAATATCTTGCTGAAAGGCTAAAACAAATGTTTTTAAACATTGTTATGTATTCACAGTGCTTGCTATGATTGTTGAAGCTGTCACACTTCAAAACTTGGCCACTTAATTTCACCACACCCCATACATGGAACTCTTGAGACCTCTCCGGGATACTAGAACCGCAGTATAACATCATAAATTCATATACTTTTCTATGCAGAAACAACCACTTGGAAGTTAAGTGCTATCTGAAGGAAAACTGACACACTAACAACTTTTGGATAATACACAAAAGCTGTATTTTAACAGACAAACTGACAATATACATTACCTATAAGAATCTATGTCCCATTCCACAGGTCTGTTTCATATAGAAAAAAAGTAGCTTATTGACATTCACTGTTGAAGCAGCAAGCACTTTAATAACACAATCATACTGTCAACGTACGGTAACAGACTTTCTAGTATTTCTGAAGAAAAAGTTCACCATATATAGAGATTAGAAAAAAATAAGGCCGAATTAAAGAGTCAAATCAAAAGATTCACTGAGGACAAAAACTCTAAATTCTACTCACTCTGTGGAATATGCATTATGTGATCATATAATTACTTCCATACTAGTTTTCTCAATAAATGCCTGACTCATTTATTAGAGGATGGAGAACTCTCAGATGATTCAGCAGGGCTCATCTCCAGAATTCATCACACTCATTGCCATAATTGTATGTCTTCCAATTGTTAAGCGGAAATTTCGGGAAACAAAGGCCTGATGATCAATGCTGTTCAGTACTATTTTGGAATTTATTTCTGCTTATACCGAAGAGCTCTTGCACAGTATCAAACAAGTCACAAACATTTCATCATTTGTCCCTTCTTAAAGGATACTGGATTTTTCATTAGGTCTTCATGATGATTTATTTTGATATCTAATTTGTTATTGGTCTAGCTCCTCATATCAATATAAATAGCATGTAATAAGGGAAAAGTAAATGCTGCAAAGCATTTTAGTCTCATCATTGAATGATGAAAGTAATAGAGTTTACAGAAGAACTTTATTCAAATATTGAATGCCTTCCAGAAAAATGTGTAGCATACAACGTAATATTTAATATTCTTTTAAACTATTTTCATTATTGACATTTAGGATTGTGGATAGCTGGGCTGTGTCATTGTGCAAACACTGTCATAAAGTACCTCTAAAGGCTAGATTGTACAGGCAATCTTCATGTTATTTTTAAATTTTAAACTTTAAAGTTTTAAGTCTCAGGGTATAATCTCAAAGCAGAAATGTGTCATAGAGATATTTCAGAGCAGACTACTACAGCTATTACTGCACATTCATACAAACTGGAAAATAAAAGCAAGCCTTTATTCAAGCAGCAACTGTCCTTAAATCTCCTCACAGCAGAAAGGAAGAGGAATCCTATCACGAAGACTAATGAAAGATCTTAGCTGCTCAAGACACAAACCAATAAAAAAAAAATACAGCAACAAGAACAATTAATATATTTCAGACACTGGGAATGCTGACAACCTTGAACCACAAGGTGCAGTTATGAAGAGCTGTGCCCATACACTGCTACATCACCAGTACATGTGTGATGAGAAGGTTAGTAACAAGCTCAAATGTGAGGAAGAGAGAGAAGAGAAAATTGTCTGCAGTTAAATAGCTCAGAACTTTCCTGGCAACACAAAGGAAACTGGTGAACATGTGGTCATTGGAGACACGAAACAGAACCATGAGCTTATAAAGCACAATTCAAGGACTCGGGTAAGTAACAACCCTAAGTCTTAATTTACTGGGATTTTATCATCATCTGAGATACAAAAGACAGAAAAAAATCTTGCTATTTCAGATAACCTGCATCTACAGCAAATCTGAACTTCACGTTTAAACCTCTACAGAATTAGAATTGTTTTGTAGTTGGCCTCTCAAATATGATTTAAAATATGATATTATTCAAATAATAATAAAAAAAATAGAAGTACCCTCACTGATTCCTAAGAATTACTTCCAAAACATTCTATACACTGGGTACCATCACACACATTCAGCTTTTAAAGCAAAAGCTAACTATCTTCTCTCAAACACTGGAAACAAGGCTAAGAATTCCTTTGCTTGTTAACAAAGTTCCCAAAACAAAACTTTCTGCAGAAATGCTGCAGTGACCTAATGCAAATGCTATACAGCAGAAACTTGCAGCCATTTTTACATACATATTACATTCAATACTTCTACTCCTTAATAGTGACAAACACTCCGCAAATCCCAAATCTACTTTTCCCCCCCTAATAACCCTCCCTGCTGAAGTTTTCTGATTCCATTTTCCACAATGCAAACACATCAACTCTGTAATTACGACAGCATGAAGTGGAAAGATCTTTCTTTTTTTAATTGCCAGATTAAAAGCACAAATGTTGTTTACTTTCTGTTGGAATGAACCTCAGCTCTGCTCCTTCCTGCTGCTGCTGCTCCTCCTCCCCCTCCCAGTGCAAAGAATCCCCTTTCCCTTCTCGAGCGCTTCCCACACGCAGCTCTCCTCCCTGCGCGCGATGACCTCATGCAGCTTAGCCCATCTCCTTGCAGGAGTCGCTCCGGGCCCGCTGCCAGCTTCCCCGGCACCTTCCTCGCCCAGCGGCTCCCAGCCCCGGCGCACAGGGCAGCGCGCACAGAAGGGGCCTCTCAACACGGATAAAACACGCACCGCTACCTGGGCCTACCTCAGGCAGCCGTCTGGGATCAATTTGCTTCATGTTAGCAAAACATCTCTCCTCTTTCATCTATAAAGTGCTGGATGGAGAAACAGTAAATCCTCCATTAATTAAGAGTACCTCAGCAGCTTACTCTTGCTATCCACGTTAAAGCTCCTTATCCCAGTGAAGCAAATGTTACTTTTTCCTCTCTTACAGGAGACACATTCTAATCTTCCTTTACATCTTTCCGCTTTCAAATCCTCCCACCTGTCCTTCAGCCTCTTGCTATTTTGAATTGTCTCGTTAAAGTGCTTTTTATGATTATTTTATACATTGAGAATTCAAGTGTCAGCTGAAGAACCATCTTCCTTCGAATGACTCAGCTGCTAGGAGAAGTGATAGCTGTAGAAATGAGGATCCTGGTGATAATTAACACAGCTTTTACTCAAGGAAAAAGCATGTACATATAAGGCTTGATGTGTTGACTCGAATAAGTATCCTCAAAGCTCAACTCTTTGGGAGTGAACCAAAAGGTCTAATCCAAGTGCATAATAATAATGATAAATTGCTAGAACAAGTTAAAAAGTTTACAAGAGGAAAAATACGACATATATTCATCTTACTAAAACGAGTCATTATGACAAACCAACCTACAGTACCCATTAACTGCGTTTGATTTGATTGTAAGCAGCTCAGAAGCATGGTCTTTCCATCTCCTCGAGCCTTCCAACAACTGACAAAGTGTATCAATCATCTTTTCTGGAATATACACCTTTATTTTATGTGACTGAGTATACACAATAATACAGGTAGAATATTTGCGGTATTTCTTCGGTCTCAAATCACAAAGTTCCAGATGTTGCCAGGGTTTTACTTACATTGCTAGTTACTAGAAGGGCCTGCATTAGGATACACACTCAGAGAACATCCAAGTCACCTTGTGAAGGTTTGCCACCAAGTGAAGAAAAATAGGTTAAGTATTTGGGAGGGACTGGTCCTTACTTCTAGTCCTGTCTAGAGGAAACAGCAGCAGGTTGGCCTGTATCAGAGGACGGCCAAAGCCCAGGTGCTTGCACAGGACATGTCCCTCACGGGAAGGAATGTCCATGCATGGGCGAACAAAACTGCAACACGGTCCCACATGGACAGGGCCCTCTAACGCCCCTGCACATACGGGCACACGCAGCCCGTTCCCCTGGACACGGCCGCGAGCGGGCACGGCCTACTGACAGGTACCCGGATTCAGAGGATAAACAGCGAGGCCGGCGGGGCCGCCGCGCCCGGACGTCCCGCGCGGGGCCCGCCCCGACCCCGCGCCCACGGC